>NC_053493.1:14056563-14101563 GCF_905171775.1 Rana temporaria
TTTATTTTACTTTTTTATTATTATTTATTTATTTTCTTTATTATTCATTTATTTTCTTTATTATTCATTCATTTATTTTACTTTTTTTAATTATTCATTTATTTATTTTCTTTATTATTCATTTATTTTCTTTATTATTCATTTATTTTACTTTTTTTAATTATTCATTTATTTTTATTTTTTATTTGTTTTTCATTATTATTATTTTATTTTACTTTTTTTAATTATTCATTTATTTTTATTTTTTATTTGTTTTTCGTTATTATTATTTTTATTTATTTATTTATTTACACTGCTGCTTTAACCACTTGACCACTGGACACTTAAACCCCCTTAATAACCAGACCAATTTTCAGCTGTCACAATTTGAATGACAATTACTCAGTCATACAACACTGTACCCAAATTAAATTTGCGTCCTTTTTTTCACACAAATAGAGCTTTCTTTTGGTGGTATTTAATGACCGTTGGGTTTTTTATTTTTTGCGCTATAAGAGAAAAAAGACTGAAAATTCTGTAAAAAAAAATGAATTTTTCTTTGTTTCTGTTATAAAATTTAGCAAATTAGCATTTTTTCTTCGTTCTTTTGCATAATGTGAAAGATGAAGTTACGCCGAGTAAATAGATACCCAACATGTCCCCCTTCAAAATTGCACACGCTCGCGCCAAACTTTGCTACTTAAAAATCCACATAGGCGACGTTTTAAATATTTGTACTGGTTACATGTTTTTAGTTACAGAGGAGGTCTAGGGCCAAAATGATTGCTCTCGCTCTAACGTTTGCAGCGATACATGTGTGGCTTGAACACCGTTTTCATATGTGGGCGGGACTTATGTGTGCGTTCGCTTCTGCATGCGAGCACACGGGGACAGGGGCGCTTTAAAAAATATATATATTTTATTGTTCACTTTACTTTACTTTATTTTAGTTTGACACGTTTTTCCGCAAAAAATAAAACATTTTGATCACTTTTATTCCTATTACAGGGAATGTAAACATCCCTTGTAATAGGAATATAGCATGACAGGTCCTCTTTACAGTAAGATGTGTGGGGTCAATAAGACCCCACATCTCACCTCTAGGCTGGGAAGCCTGAAAAAAAAAACATTCCTGGTTTCGATCGTAGAGTTGAGTCGGTAGAAGCAAGAGGGGCAGAGTATTGCAGGGTATTGCAGGGTATTGCGGGGTATTGCAGAGTATTGGCCGGGGTATTTCAGAGTATTGCAGGGTATTGCGGGGTATTGCAGAGTATTGGCCGGGGTATTGCAGAGTATTGTGGGGTATTGCAGAGTATTGTGGGGTATTGCAGAGTATTGGCCGGGGTATTGCAGAGTATTGGGGGTATTGCAGAGTATTGCAGGGATTGCACGGTATGGGTATGGGATGACTGTGCAGGGAGGGATGGATGGCTGGATCTGTGACTGCATTTGTCACAGATCCAGCCCATAGCACTGCTGCTGCCTCCGCTCTCTCTCCCCCCCCCCTCCTCTCACACTGTACCGATCGGTACAGAGAGGAGAGGGAGGAACCGGCGTCATCACATGACGCCGGTTTGTTTACAAGTGATCGCACCGTCATTGGACAGAGCAATCATGTGGTAAACCGCCGCTATCAGCAGCGATTTACTGTGATTCGTGATTGGGGGGGGTGAGAATTGGCGCTGGAGGGGGGAGATTTGTAGTGGGGGAACAGGATTTGTGCTGGGGGGGAGATTGATGGGAGAATTTGTGCTGGGGGGATTTAGAGTGGGCGGAGAAGATGTGTACTTAGAGGGTAAATTTGAGGGGAAGAGGATTTGTTCTAGGAGGGGGGGATTTGTGCAGGGGGGGTTGGAGCGGGGGGGAAGAGGATGTATATTTAGAGGGGAAATTTGAGGAATAGAGAACTAGGAGGGGGGACTGGGGGGTGAGAATTGGCGCTGGAGAGGGTAGATTTGGAGTGGGGGGGGGAGAATGTGTATTCAGACGGGAAATTTGAGGAGAAGAGAATTTGTGCTAGGAAGGGGGATTTGGAGTGGGGGGGAGGCTGTATACTCGGAAGAGAAATTTGAAGGGAAGATGATTTGTGCTAGGAGGGGGGATTGGGGGGACAATTTGTGCTGGGGGGGGGTTGGAGTCGGGGGGGAGGATGTGTACTCAGAGAGGAAATTTGAGGAGAAGAGGACTTGTGCTAGGAGGGGGGGTTGGGGGTGAGAATTGGCACTGGAGGGGGGAGATTTGGAGTGGGGGGGAGGATATGTATGCAGAAGGGAAATTTGAGGGGGGAGAGAATTTGTGCTAGGAGGGGAATTGAGGTGAGAATTTGTAGCTGGGGGGGGGGGGGTGTACTCGGAGGGAAAATCGGAGGGGTAGAGGATTTGTGCTAGGAGGAGGAATTGAGGGGAGAATTTGTGCCGGGGGGAGGATTTGTGATAGGAGCAGTGATTTTTTTTTTTTTGGGAGGGGGCATTTTTGCTGGGAGGATTTTGGGGGATGAGGGGCAAATATTTATGCTGGAAGTGGGGATTTCAGCGGTGGGGGAGGGGGGGTGGATTTTTATTGAGAGGAGGGGAATTTATGCTATCGGGGGGGGGTTGCTGACAAGTAATGCTCAAATGTAACCAATAAGAATTGCTCTGATCCATCCCTGAAGCCCTGATTGGTCCTGTCTGCACCAGCTGCTCACCCACAGAGGTGGGGACCGGAGAAATAAGGGGGGGGGGGAACTTCCTCCCACAGCCTGCCCTCTTGTGTTACACGGATGGAATTGCACTAATTGGAGTCACATTTATATCTAACAATCTTTATAAACACTAAGGGCCAGATTCACAGAAGAGATACTCCGTCGTATCTCTGTTTCTATCTATGCGGCTGATTCATAGAATCAGTTACGCATAGATATCCAGAAGATCCGACAGGTGTAATTGTTTTACACTGTCGGATCTTAGGATGCAGTACCGCGACCGCCGCTGGGGGGAGTTTGCGTCGTAAACCAGCGTCGGGTATGCAAATTAGGAGTTACGGCGATCCATGGCGGATTTTCGCGTTCGCTACGTCGCCGCTAGTCTAGTTTCCCGTCGCAAAGTTAGTCGTCGTTTTTGGTGCCTTAACTTTACACAGCAATCGTATTGCTGTATAAAGTATGGCCGTCGATCCCGCGTCGAAATTTAAAAATTAACGTCGTTTGCGTAAGCCGTCCGGGAATCCGGAATTACGCTACGCGCGTCGCTGTTCGAAAAAATGACGTCACTGCGCGCAAAGCACGGCGGGAATTCCGAAACGGAGCATGCGCAGTAGGCCCGGCGCGGGAGCGCGCCTAATTTAAATGGCACACGCCCATTTCAATTACGCAGGCTTAGTTTTCATCGCAAGTGCTTTGTGAATCAGGCACTTGCGATGAAAACTTGCGGCGGTGTAACGTATCTACGATACGTTACACCGCCGCGATTCTACGTAAATCTGGCCCTAAAACATTTCCCTTTATAAGGACATGGAGAGCCGGGGGATGGAAAAGTACAAATGACCAAAAATCATAAAAAGAACAAAAACACAAAAATAAACAAACAGAAAATAAAAGAAAAGAACGGAACAATAAACTCGATGGAACGAATTATCAGAGCTTGAGAAAATATTTGGTATCGCAGCCGAAAATCTCCCGGGGGGGTTAAAGGTTAATGAGCGCCGCTACAGCCTGTGTGACCGATAGGACGTCACTAGAGGGGGGGGGGGGGCAGATTGGCGGGGGGGCAGATTGGCGGGGGGGGGGGGGGGGGGTCCAGTGGGAAAAGTTTTTACTTTCCATAAAGGGAGAGAGGAGCGTTGTTGTGCGGGAAGAAGAGGAGGATTCTGGGAAGGGCGGCGATGTAAAGATAAGATGAAGGGAGAAAGACGGATATTTATAAATGGTTACATAATATCATTTCATGAAGAACTGCGACAAGGAACGCGTTTTCCACGCCTGGAGTTTTATTATTCCCACATGTGAGTGTAGAGGTTTAAAAATCCGGCCTTTAAAGGGGGCACTCCGCTCCCGGGACATATTTACCTGAATGCAGGGAATGCGTCCGAGGCTGGTTCCCATCACAATTTCTGCGATCCGGATGCGTTTCTGCATGCATTTTTATGCATTTTTTAATGTGTTTTTTGATGCGTTGTGGTGCATTTTACCCTCTTTTTTTTTTTTGTGTGTGTGCAATTTTTGATGCATTATATATATATATATATATATATATATATATATATATATATATATATATATATATATATATATATATATATATATATATACATATATAAAACGTAAAAAAATAAATAATTTAAAATGTTAAAAAAAAGAGTATGTTAAAATTGAAATAAATAAATAAATAAATAAATATATATATATATATATATATATATATATATATATAAATATATATATATTTTTTTTTATTTCAATTTTAACATACACTTTTTTTAACTCTTTAAATTATTTTATTTTTTTTACGTTTTATATATGTGTAAAAATTATATATATATATATATATATATATATATATATATATATATATGTGTGTATGTATATATATATATATATATATATATATATATATATATATATATATATACATACATACATACATACATACATAAATATAGCATTTATGTTTTTCAATTTTAACATACACTTTTTTTTAACACTTTAAATTTTTTTTTTTTTTACGTTTTGTATATGTATATAAATACACATATACACACAATATTGTTAAAAGTATTGGGACACCTGCCTTTACACGCACATGAACTTTTAATGGTGCCCCAGTCCTGATACTAACCTAAATCAAGCTCTGATCTAGTCATTTATATATATATATATATTTATATATATAAAATATTATTAATATATACTGTGCTGTGTAATAAAAAAAATATATGAGCGAGTTTGGGGTGGGGAAACTTGACTGGACTGCACAGAGTCCTGACCTCAACCCGATAGAACACCTTAGAGATGAATTAGAGCAGAGACTGCGAGCCAGGCCTTCTCATCCAACATCAGTGACTGACCTCACAAATGCACTTCTGGAAGAATGGTCAAACATTCCTATAGACACACTCCTAAACCTTGTGGACGGCCTTCCCAGAAGAGTTGAAGCTGTTATAGCTGCAAAGGGCGGTGCCAACTCAATATTGAACCCGACGGACTAAGACTGGGATGCCATTAAAGTTCATGTGCGTGTAAAGGCAAGTGTCCCAATACTTTTGACAATATAGTGTGTGTATATATGGATAAAATCTTTGTTATATTTTTTTTACAAAGCACAGTATATATTAATAATATTTTAAATTATAAATAAAAAATAAGGATGCAATGGATAGATCAGAGCTTGATCTAGATTGAATTGGGGTCAGGGTCCAAAGTCATGATCAGTGCGTTTCAAGTAGTGCCTTTAGTTTTACTTAAAGATTTGTTTTCTCTTCAGTCATGATGGGGTTGATTAAATGTATTATTTATTTGATTTAATTTTCTTTTAGTATTTTTTGTTTTATTATTTATTTGATTTACTTTTAGTCTTTTATAATTATTGATTTTATTTTATTTCAGTTTTATTATTTTTATTTGTAGTATTTTTTTTTATTTTATTTTTTTTTTATTTTAGTATGTTTTCATTTTACTATTTATTTTATTTGTAGTATTTTTTTATTTTATTTTAATTTTGTATTTTTTATTTTATTATTTATTTTATTTTAACATATATTTTATTTGTAGTATTTTTTAAAAAAAAAAATATTATTTATTTTATTTGTAGTTTTATTTTATTTTAATTTAGTATTTTTTGTTTTATTATTTATTTTATTATTTTATATATTTTTTTATTTTAGTATGTTTTCATTTTACTATTTATTTTATTTGTAGTATTTTTTTATTTTATTTTATTTTAATTTTGTATTTTTTATTTTATTAATTATTTTATTTCAGCATATATTTTATTTGTAGTATTTTTTTTTAATTGTATTATTTATTTTATTGGTAGTTTTTTTATTTTAATTTAGTATTTTTTGTTTTATTATTTATTCTATTATTTTAATATTGTATTATTTATTTCGTTGTAGTATTTTTTCCATTTTATTTTAATTTAGTATTTTTTATTTTATTATTTATTTTAATTTCATTTTATTATTTATTTTATTTGTACTATTGTTTTTATTTTTTTATTTTATTCTTATTTTTCATTTTATTTGTAGTGTTTTTAATTTTAATTGTATTATTGTATTATTTTGTCATTGTTTTTTTTTTTATTATTTTTAGTATGTTTTCATTTTACTATTTATTTTATTTGTAGTATTTTTTTATTTTATTTTAATTTTGTATTTTTTATTTTAATTTTTTTTTTATTTTAGCATATATTTTATTTGTAGTATTTTTTTTTAAATTGTATTATTTTTTTTATTTGTAGTTTTTTTTATTTTTTTTTATTTTTTTTTATTTTTTTTTTTTTTTTTATATTTTTTTTTTTTTTTTTTTTTATTTTTTTTTTATTTTTATTTTTTTTGTTTTTTTTTTTTTTTTTTTTTTTTTTATTTTTTTTTTTTTTTTATTTTTTTTTTTTTTTTATTTTTTATTTTTTTTTTTTTTTTTATTTTTTTTTTTTTTTTTTTTTTCTTTTTATTATTTTTTTTTTTTTTTTTTTTTTAGTTTTTTTTTTTTTTTTTTTTAGGTTTTTTTTTTTTTTTATTTTTTTTTTTTTTTTTTTTTTTTAGTTTTTTTTTTTTTTTTTATTTTTTTTTTTTTTTTTATTTTTTTTTTTTTTTTTTTTTTTCTTTTTTTTTTTTTTTTTTTTTGTTTTTTTTTTTTTTTTTTTTTTTTTTTTTTTTTTTTTTTTTATTTTTTTTTTTTTTTTTTTTTTTTTTTTTTTTTTTGTATTATTTATTTCGTTGTAGTATTTTTTCATTTTATTTTAATTTAGTATTTTTTATTTTATTATTTATTTTAATTTCATTTTATTATTTATTTTATTTGTAGTATTGTTTTATTTTTTTTAATTTTATTCTTATTTTTCGTTTTATTTGTAGTATTTTTCATTTTATTTGTATTATTTTGTTTTTTATTTTAGTATTTTTTTTATTGTATTATTTTTTTTATTTACTTTAAAAAAATATATATTTTATGTTTTTTATTAGGGGTTTATTCCAATATTTGCTGGGGTGTAATAGATGTCTGCTCTCCATAGTGATCAAACAGATGGTCCATAAAAGCGCACCGCGTCTTGTTCCATCCACAGCTGGACCGGTTATGACCGGCACAAAGTTATCGCCCGCTGACCGCTCTTGCGACCGTTAGCGAGCGGAAAACTGGCCCAGCTAACGGCTGCCAGATGTTGGTAAGTGGAGCTCATGGCTGCGCTGGCAGGCGCGGTGCAGATTTGTGGTCTTGACGCTGTCATTAGAAGCCGGCGTGGAGGCGGAGGGGGAGAGCGCCGCCGTGTAATCGTTCGCCCACTATATGATTCATTAGGAATATATATTCTGTCTGTAGTCACCGCCTCTGAGTCACGTCTGACCGCCGGCACTGCCAAACCTCCCGCGTGTGACTTACGACATTCCGAAAAATGCCGGCCAATTAAAGGAGGCAAAAAAATAAAAAAAAAAGGTTTACATTTGTGTTACTTGACTGTCAGCCAATGACAGCTTTACTTTTGGCAGAACTTCACTCTGATGAACAATATAAAAATTATTTTTACTTCTTTTTGTTACATTTCTGCAGTTACTTCCTGGTTTCTAGCCTAGGCTACAATGATGTCATACTAAGCACACCCTTTCTGCCTGCAGGCCTGAGCTAAGGGCAGATGGACTCCAGAAAGTAAATGCTACACGCTAGACATTTTGGGCCAGATTCATAGAGATCCGCGGCGGCGTAACGTATCGTCTTTACGTTACACCGCCGCAAGTTTTCAGCGCAAGTGCCTGATTCACCAAAGCACTTGCGTGTAAACTTACGGCGGTGTAACGTAAAGCCGTCCGGCGCAAGCCCGCCTAATTCAAATGGGGCGTGTACCATTTAAATTAGGCGCGCTCCCGCGCCGGACGTACTGCGCATGCTCCGTTTTGAAATTCCCGCCGTGCTTTGCACGAAGTGACGTCATTTTTTTGAACGGTGACGTGCGTAACGTACTTTCGTATTCCCGGACGTCTTACACACAAAAAAAAAACAAAACATTGAAATTCGACGCGGGAACGACGGCCATACTTTAACATGGCTGATCTAATTTTAAGTCATGTTAAAGCAGCCGTAACTTTGCGACGGGAAACAAATACTAGCGACAACGTACCGAACGCGCAAACCTTCGTGGATCGCCGTAAATAAAAACAATTAAATACATGTAAGTGAAGCAGAACACTGCTAATGATTCGCACTGCAGCACATCTCATTTACATTTGTTTTATGCATTTTTTTTTGCGCACTGTCTCACTTTGCGTATAAGGCGTTCATTTTAATGGGCTGCTCTATGTGCGACACATGCACCAAACTTCATGCAACCATTTTGCGGCATTTGATTGCGCCTTTTCGATTTCGTGAATGTTACCTTACACCCTTTTAACACAAACAAATAAATAAACATTCCCCAACAAACTCTTTGGGCCAGATCCTCAGAGCGAGTACGCCGGCGTATCTACTGATACGCCGGCGTACTTTCAAATTTCCCGCGTCGTATCTTTAGTTTGAATCCTCAAACCAAGATACGACGGCATGTGGGTTCGATCCGACAGGCGTACGGCTTCGTACGCCTTCGGATCGTAGATGCAATACTTCGGCGTCCGCTGGGTGGCGTTCACGTCGTTTTCCGCGTCGAGTATCCAAATTAGCTATTTCCGTCGATCCACGAACGTACGCGCGGCCGTCGCATTCTCTTACGTCGTCTGTAGTCGGCTTTTTCCGGCGTATAGTTAAAGCTGGTATTTTGCGGCGTATAGATAGATTTGCCATGTTAAGTATGGCCGTCGTTCCTGCGTCGAAATTCGAATTATTTTTTTTTTTGCGTAAGTCTTTCGTGAATCGGGATGGACGTAATTCACGTCTAAGTTTAAAAAATGACGTTGTTTAGCGCAATGCACGGCGGGAAATTTCTAAACGGAGCATGCGCAGTTCATTCGGCGCGGGGACGCGCTTCATTTAAATGAAACCGCGCCCCCCTAATCGCCGATTTGAATTCCACCGCCAGAAATACACTACGCCGCCGTAACTTACAGCGCAAATTCGTTGTGGACTTGAAACAAAGCCAAGTAAGTTACGGCGGCGTAGCGTATCTCTGATACGCTGCGCCGGTGCCGATCTACGTGGATCTGGCCCTTTGGGCCAGATTCACAGAAAAAGTACGCCGCATTATCTGCTGATACTCCGGCGTACTTTCAAATTTGCTGCGTCGTATCTTTATTTGTAATTCACAAAAAAGATACAACGGCTTTTGGCTAAGATCCGACAGGCGTACGGCTTCGGATCCTAGGTGTAATTCTCCGGCGGCGGCTGGGTGGAGTTTGCGTCATTTTCCAGCGTCGGGTATGCAAATTAGCTGATTACGGCGATCCACGAAGATACGCGCGTTCGTCGCAATCTCTTACGTCGTCGCTAGTCGGTTTTTCCCGTCCCAAACATAAGAATAGAAAAAAAAGAGAATAAAAATAATAGAATAGAAAAAACAATAGCCTAGAATAGAATGAAATATAAAGAATATTACCATCTCCAGTAAATTTAAAATGTAAATAGATTGAATTAAAATTTCAATACAATATATTAGATTAGAAAATAATAGAGTAACACAGAATAGAATAAAATAAAAAACAAGTGAATAAAAAAGAAAATAAAAGAGTAAAACAGAATTTAATCGAAAAGAAAAGAATAGAACAGAATAGAAAATAAAACAATAGAATAAACAGAATAGAGTAAAGCAGAATAGAATAGAAAATTAAAGAATAGAACAGAATAGAAAATAATAGAATTAAAAAAAATAGAGTAAACCAAAACACAATAGAATAGAAAATAGAAGAATACAATTGAAATAAAGTAGTAGAATAGAAAATAAGAGAATAAAAAAGAATAGAATAGAAAAAACAATAGACTAGAACTGAATGAAATAGAAACAATATGATCATCTTCCAAAAATTTGACATTTAAAAAGAATAAATTACAATTTTATTAGAATAGATTTGATTAAAAAAATAATAGAATATAAAATAATAAAATAACACAGCACAGAATAGAAAAGAAAATAAGGGAATAGAATAGAATAGAAAAAATAATAAAGAAGAATATAATTTTTGTTTTAAGTAATTCAGAACATAATAGAAAAAAAATAGAAACATAATAGAAAATAAAATAATAGAATAGAATAGGAAAAAAGAATACAATAGAATAAAAAAAGAATAGGGTAAAGCAGAATAGAATAGAAAATAAAAGAATAGAACAGAATAGACACATCCAACAGGCACATGTGTATGTACCAAGTGTGTATACATTAAAAAATAAGCTCTGTTTTTTTTTTTAAAAAGGGTGAAACGAAATAAGAAAAATAACTAAAAGGATGGGCAAGGAAAAAATAATAAGTAGAATAGGAAGGAAACAAAAAAATGGAAAAATAAAAAATAAAAAATAAATAAGAAAAAGAGGGGAAAAAAGCCCTGAAAAGACAAGTAAAGAAGAAAAGAAGAAAAAGAAGGGAAAGAAATTTAAGGATGAGAGAAAGAAGAAAAAAGAACAAAAAGAGGAAAAAAACTCAAAGGACAAAGAATAAAAAAAATAAAGAAGAAAAAGAAGGGAAAAAAATCCTTGAAAAGACAAGTAAAAAAAAAAAAAGAATAAAAAGAGGGGAAAAAATTTAAGGATGAGAGAAAGAAGAAAAAATGAAGAAAAAGAGGATAAAAACCCCAAAAGGACAAGGGAAAAAAATAAACTTTTATAACACTGATTTTATTACACTGTATTTGCTTCCACTACATCTACAAGTTTGTAGGAAAAGTCTGATATCGCGCCGTCAACGTAACGTGGGCCCAACTGTATCTATTTTTGTGTGGGCAGCGTGGCCGGGCGCTCCAAGGCCCCTTTCACACCTCAGCGTTTTGTCGCCTGAAGCTATAAAACGCTAGAGGGGAAAAAATCCATTATTCTCTATGGAGATGGTTCACATCTCCACTCCAAAACGCCTGACGCCGAACGCCTGAAGCTCAAACAAGTTCCGGACCCTTTTTTGTCGTGCAAATCGGGCTGATTTGGGCGTTTTTGAACGTTTGTATTCCCATAGAAACGAATGGAAACGCTGGATTCAAGCGTAGCGCGACAACGAGCGTTTCTACGGGCGTTTTGTCGCTTCAATCTGTCCTGTGGAATAGAACATTCACCCAGGAATAAGATAAAAAAAATCTACAAACATAGCAACAAATGATGAAAGAGATGAGCATTTTTCCTATTGGCTAAAATAAAAAACCATGAAGTTCAAAAACGTCGGACAGCGCTGTATGCAAACGCGCGAATACGTGTGAATACGCGCGACAAAACGCCGGAAAAAACAATCGAAAACGCTACGCTCAGGTGTGAATGCGGCCTAAGGCGCTGGGGTTCAGGAACTGCGATTGCAAGATCAGGAGACGGGGCAGATGCGAGCGCACAGCATGTATCCTCTAATGGATCTGGGACAAGCATGCAGCAAGTGAAAGCCTGAGAAAAGTCAGAATTTCCAGAATTTTTTTGGGTTTAAAAAAGTACAGAAGACGAAGCATCAGCATGACAGCCAGGCAACTGGCATTTTCAGCCTCCGTGGGACATCTTTCCAGCTCCGCAGCGGAAAAAGACGCTGTGATTTTATTAATAAAAAAAAAGTAATATCCAACTGCCCATAATGGTCACACCCCCCCCCCCCATCCTAATTCTAGAAGGTGCCATTATTACTTAGGAATAAATCTGCCCCCCCTGTGGCTGATCACAATCTGCCCCCCCTGTGGCTGATCACAATCTGCCCCCCCTGTGACTGATCACAATCTGCCCCCCCTGTGACTGATCACAATCTGCCCCCCCTGTGGCTGATCACAATCTGCCCCCATGTGGCTGATCACAATCTGCCCCCCCTGTGACTGATCACAATCTGCCCCCCCCGTGACTGATCACAATCTGCCCCTACCCTGTGACTGATCACAATCTGCCCCCCCGTGGCTGATCACTATCTGCCCCCCCCTGTGGCTGATCACAATCTGCCCCCCCTGTGACTGATCACAATCTGCCCCTACCCTGTGACTGATCACAATCTGCCCCCCCCTGTGGCTGATCACAATCTGCCCCCATGTGGCTGATCACAATCTGCCCCCCCTGTGGCTGATCACAATCTGCCCCCCCTGTGACTGATCACAATCTGCCCCCCCTGTGACTGATCACAATCTGCCCCCCCTGTGGCTGATCACAATCTGCCCCCATGTGGCTGATCACAATCTGCCCCCCCCTGTGACTGATCACAATCTGCCCCCCCCCGTGACTGATCACAATCTGCCCCTACCCTGTGACTGATCACAATCTGCCCCCCCGTGGCTGATCACTATCTGCCCCCCCCCCCCTGTGGCTGATCACAATCTGCCCCCCCTGTGACTGATCACAATCTGCCCCTACCCTGTGACTG
The DNA here is from genome assembly GCF_905171775.1 of Rana temporaria. Classification (NCBI taxonomy): domain Eukaryota; kingdom Metazoa; phylum Chordata; class Amphibia; order Anura; family Ranidae; genus Rana; species Rana temporaria. Next base: position 14,069,175 of record NC_053493.1, read on the forward strand.
ATCACAATCTGCCCCCCCTGTGGCTGATCACAATCTGCCCCCCCGTGGCTGATCACAATCTGCCCCTCCCCTGTGACTGATCACAATCTGCCCCCCTGTGGCTGATCACAATCTGCCCCCCCTGTGACTGATCACAATCTGCCCCTACCCTGTGACTGATCACAATCTGCCCCTACCCTGTGACTGATCACAATCTGCCCCCCCGTGACTGATCACAATCTGCCCCTACCCTGTGACTGATCACAATCTGCCCCCCCCCTGTGGCTGATCACAATCTGCCCCCCCGTGGCTGATCACAATCTGCCCCTCCCCTGTGACTGATCACAATCTGCCCCCCTGTGGCTGATTACAATCTGCCCCCCCTGTGACTGATCACAATCTGCCCCTCCCCCGTGACTGATCACAATCTGCCCCTACCCTGTGACTGATCACAATCTGCCCCTCCCCCGTGACTGATCACAATCTGCCCCTCCCCTGTGACTGATCACAATCTGCCCCCCTGTGGCTGATCACAATCTGCCCCCCCTGTAAATGATCACAATCTGCCCCCCCTGTAAATGATCACAATCTGCCCCTCCCCTGTGACTGATCACAATCTGCCCCCCTGTGGCTGATCACAATCTGCCCCCCTGTGGCTGATCACAATCTGCCCCCCCTGTAAATGATCACAATCTGCCCCCCCTGTAAATGATCACAATCTGCCCCCCCTCTGTGGCTGATCACAATTTGCCCCCCCTGAGGCTGATCACAATCTGCCCCCCCTGAGGTTAATCACAATCTGCCCCCCCGTGGCTGATCACTATCTGCCCCCCCCCCTGTGGCTGATCACAATCTGCCCCCCCTGTGGCTGATCACAATCTGCCCCCCCCCCCCCGTGGCTGATCACTATCTGCCCCCCACTGTGGCTGTTCACAATCTGCCCCCCCTGTGGCTGATCACAATATCCCCCCCCCCTGTGGCTGATCACAATCTGCCCCCCCCTGAGGAGAGGGATGAGTAGTAGTACTTACTATGTCAGACAGAAGTCCCCGGGATGTGTGAACCATCAGCATCCTACAGAAGGTATAAATCGGGGGGCCGGTCCTGGCCCCCTGGCCCCCAGCCACCCAGCACACCCCCCCCCCCCCCCCCCCCCCCCCCTGTCATCCTGTTCATAGATGTGAAGCGGCAGGACGCCAGCAGGACACACGGATCGCATGGGCTGCCGGAAGACCCGGGTGACCCCATTCATTTATATGGCATCAGCGCTGATTGCGGGGCGTAGAAGCATTCACAGCAGTACAACACAGGAGCTTACGCTCTAATGTCCTCACTGCAAGCGTACCAACCCCTCCCCCCCCCTAAGGTCATGGGTCGGAAGGGGATTCAATGATCTGTATACAGGAGGGAACGTAATATAATAACGCCATGCAGGTGCCACCTTGACGGTAACTGAACCCAGGACCTCGGTGCAACAAGACAGAGGCCTAGATTCACGTCCCCCGGCGTAAGTGTGGGCGGGCGTAGCGTATCGTATTTACGCTACGCCGCCGCAACTTACAGAGGCAAGTGCTGTATTCACAAAGCACTTGGGGCCAGATTCACGTAGGTGAGCTGCGGCGTAACGTATCTTAGATACGTTACACCGCCGCAAGTTTTCATCGCAAGTGCCTGATTCACCAAGCACTTGCGATGAAAACCTACGCCGGCGCAAGGCGGGCCAATTCAAATGGGCGTGTGCCATTTAAATTAGGCGCGTTCCCGCGCCGGACCTACTGCGCATGCTCAGTGTCGCAATTCCCATCGTGCTTTGCGCGCCGTGACGTCATTTTTCGAACGGCGACGCGCGTAGCGTACTTCCGTATTCCCAGACGTCTTACGCAAACGACGCGAAATTTTTAATTTCGACGCGGGAACGACGGCCATACTTTAGACAGCAATACGTTTGCTGACTAAAGTTAGGGCACCAAAAAAAAACGACTAACTTTGCGACGGGAAACTAGACTAGCGGCGACGTAGCGAACGCGAAAAACCGTTGTGAATCGCCGTAACTCCTAATTTGCATACCCGACGCTGGTTTACGACGCAAACTCCCCCCAGCGGCGGCCGCGGTACTGCATCCTAAGATCCGACAGTGTAAAACAATTACACCTGTCGGATCTTCTGGCTATCTATGCGTAACTGATTCTATGAATCCGTCGCATAGATAGAAACAGAGATACGACGGCGTATCAGGAGAAACGCCATCGTATCTCTTTTGTGAATCTGGCCCAAGCGTCCTAAGTTACGGCGGCGTAGCGTAATTGTGCCGGCGTAAGCCCGCCTAATTCAAATTGTCAAGAGGTGGGCGTGTTTTATGCAAATAAAGCATGACCCCGCGTAAATGATGTTTTGAACGAACGGCGCATGCGCCGTCCGTGGACGTATGCCAGTGCGCATGCGTCGGATAGAATGCCTAAGATACGTCGAACACTGCCTACGACGTGAACGTAACTTACGCACAGCCCTATTCACGTACGACTTGCGCAAACGACGCTTGTTCCGGCGTCCATACTTTGCATTGGCTGCGCCACCTAGAGACCAGCTTTATCTTTACGCCGCCGTATGTCTTACGTAAACGGCGTAACTAATTGCGACGGGCGTACGTACGTTCGTGAATCGGCGTATCTTGCTCATTTACATATTCGACGCGGAAAACAACGGAAGCGCCACCTAGCGGCCAGCGTAAATATGCACCCCAAGATACGAAGGCGTAGGAGACTTACGCCGCTCGTATCTTGGCCAAATCTATGCGTAACTGATTCTATGAATCAGGCGCATAGATACGACGGCGGCCATTCGGACTTACGATGGCGTATCTGGAGATACGCCGTCGTAAGTCTTTGTGAATCTGGGCCAGAAACGCTAACCGCAGTTATGAAACGCGTGGGATGTGAAGATTTCATCTTTTATGCTTTTCTTTAAGGACATTTTGACATTTCTTATTTTTCCTTTCAGAATTCATTTTTTTTTGGGGGGGGGGGGGGTTGGGGGGGGGGGACCCCAGTGCAGGACAAAGACATCAGCGTGTTAATTATATCTTATCCTTGTGCAGGACTAATAAGTAAAGGGGTCCAGAGAGGGCCAGGCCAAGGGGGTAAGATTCCCCCTCCATCCAGTAGGTGGCGCTGTGCCATTATACAGATGGAGTGGAGTCTCCTCCCCTCATGGACTCCATTGGTGTCTCAGAGGAACCAGCTGCCTGATTGGATGCTGAAACCTTTGGCGGCCATTTTTGTGTAACCCTTTATATAATAGGGTGACCTGCGTCATTAGGGCACGGGCGAGTGGCCTTGGGCACTTGAGCAGGAATGGGGGCACAAATAGGGCAGAACCCAGTGGCGGCTGGTGCTCAAAATTTTGGGGGGGGGGGGGGGGTGCAAACAAATAAAAAAAAAACATCAATTGCTGCCACTGTGCCATCAAACGCAGCCAATGTGCCCATAAAACGCAGCCACTGTACCCATAAATTGCCGCCATTGTGCCATCAAACGAAGCCACTGTGCCCATCTAATGCAGCCACTGTGCCCATCTAATGCAGCCACTGTGCCCATCAAATGCAGCCACTGTGCCCACCAAACGCAGCCACTGTGCCCATAAATTGCTGCCACTGTGCGCTTCAAATGCAGCCACTGTGCCCATCAAGCACAGCCAGAGGCGGCTCTAGGCTTTGTGAGGCAAAACTTGACATGGGGGCCCCACTCACACCCATGATGGGAAAAATAATTCAAGGACAAGAGCCTCTTCCCCACAACCCTGGCCGGTGGTTTTGGGGGTCTGCGGGCAGGGGGCTTATCAGAATCTGAAAGCCCCCTTTAACAAGGCGGCCCCCAGATCCTGCTCTTTAATAACTAAGGGGCGGGGGCCACCTGGTGTGAGGTAACTGGTGAACCCGCCCCCTTGTGACGTCATTGACCGAGGGCATGCTGGGCCATTGACGTCACAAGGGGTGGTGTCACCGATATTCACTGGATGTTAGGGACGCTGGGCTCTTAACGCTGCCTGAGCACAGCAGCGTTAGGGTCCCATGTCCCTTAAAACTGGAGTAATGCATTGGGTAAGTTAGGCTGCCGCGAGGCCCTTGTGAGTGTGAGGCCTTAGGCGACCGCCTAATTTGCCTAATTAAAGAGCCGCCTCTGAGCACAGCCACTGTGCCCACCAAACGCAGCCACTGTGCCCATAAATTGCTGCCACTGTGCCATCAAACGCAGCCACTGTAACCATCAATTGCTGCAAGTGTGCCCCATAAATTACCGCCAGTTTGCCCCATCAATTGCTGTCAGTGTGCCCCTCCCCCCCCCCCCCCCCCCCCCCGGAACTTACCTGTCTCGGGTCACAGCGCTGTCCATGCTCCCTCTGAGTCCTCAATGTCTTCTGCCGTCCTCTTCTGCTATGATTGGACACCTGATAGGCATGCAATCACAGCACCTGTTGCTTCAGCCAATCAGGTGACAGGTAACCAGACCCGGTGCACCTGATTGGCTGAGAGGAGGGAAGTGATTTATTCGCTTCTCTAACACAACACTGAGTAAACAGTGGGGTAGATTCACGTTGGGCCGCGCAATGATACGGCGGCGCAGCGTATCGTCTTTACGCTACGCTGCCGTAACTTACAGGAGTAAGTGCTGTATTCAGAAAGCACTTGCTCCGTAAGTTGCGGCGGCGTAGCGTAAAAGGGGCCGGCGTAAGCGCGCGTAATTCAAATGATCCGGTAGGGGGCGTGGATCATTTAAATTAGGCGCGTTCCCGCGCCGAACGTACTGCGCATGCGCTGTCCCTAAAATTTCCCGACGTGCATTGCGGTAAATGACGTCGCAAGGACGTCATTGGTTTCGACGTGAACGTAAATGGCGTCCAGCGCTATTCACGGACGACTTACGCAAACGACGTAAAATTTTCAAATCGCGACACGGGAACGACGTCCATACTTACCATTGGCTGCGCCTCCTAATAGCAGGAGCAACGTTACGACGAAAACGACTTACGCAAACGACGTAAAAAACTACCGCCGGGCGCACGTACGTTTGTGAATCGGCGTAAGTATGTAATTTGCATACTCTACGCTGACAACTACAGAAGCGCCACCTAGCGGCCAGCGTGAGAATGCACCCTAAGATACGACGGTGTAAGAGACTTATGCCAGTCGTATCTTAGGCTAATGTCGGCGTATCTAGCTTTCTGAATACAGAAAATAGATACGCCGGCGTAGCTTTGACTTTACATGGCGTATCTATGGATACGCCAGCGTAAATCGTTCGTGAATCTACCCCAGTGAACGCACAGCATTGCGCCCGCTGTTTACCAATCTACAAATTGGACAAAGCCTACGGAATTCTCCAGCCTAAATACAGTATACAACTATCCTCCAAAAAAAAAAAATAGATAAAAACAAAGGGCCAGATTCAGGTACATTTGCGGCGGCGTAACCTATCGCATTTACGTTACACCGTCGCAAGTTTTTACTGGCAAGTGCTTGATTCGCAAAGCACTTGCCTGTAAAGTTGCAGCGTCGTAGCGTAAATTCCTCCGGCGCAAGCCCAGCCTAATTCAAATGATCCGGGTAGGGGGCTCGGATCATTTAAATTAGGCGCGTTCCCGCGCCGAACGTACTGCGCATGCTCCGTTTTGAAATTTCCCGCCGTGCTTTGCGCGAAATGACGTCGCACCGACGTCATTTTTTGAACGTCGACGTGAGTTACGTCCTTTCCTATTCACGGACGACTTACGGAAAAAAAAAAAATTTGACGCGGGAACGACGGCCATACTTTAACATGGCAGGTCTATCTATACGCCACGAAATAGCAGCTTTAACTATACGCCAGGAAAAGCCGACTAGCGACGACGTAAGAGAATGCGACGGCCGCGCGTACCTTCGCGAATCGCCGGAAAAAGCTAATTAGCATACCCGACGCGGAAAACGATGCAAACTCCACCCAGCGGGCGCCGAAGTATTGCACCTACGATCCGAAGGCGTACGCCTGTCGGATCGAAGCCAAATGCCGTCGTATCTTGGTTTGAGGATTCAAACTAAAGATACGACGCGGCAAATTTGAAAGTACGCCGGAGTATCAGTAGATACGCCAGCGTACTTGTACTGTGAATCTGGCCCAAAGTAGATTTTCACAGCTCGAAAGGCAAAATTGATCATTTCCGTTTTATTAATACTTTGCTAATTTTTATAAAAAAATAAAAAAATGTAAAAATAAAAAATGCAGACATCAATCTCTCCGAAACGATTCTGCTCAACCCTAATAATCTCCTTGGGCTGGGAAGGTCTACGGTGACCTCAGGATGCTCATACACAATAATATGATCGTTCATCCCCAACCCAGCAACCATTTACGGATTGGATAAGGCCTACGGAATTCCCCAGCCTAAATGCAGTATAAAACTATCCTTAAAAAAAAAAAAAAACACTAGATAAAAAAAGGCGATGTTTTTTTTAAACAAATTTCACATAAACAGTTCAATAAACAAATATGGCAGTTTCCTGTAATATTTTGCTTAATTTATATAAATAATTTTTCATATTTAAACCTATAGAAATAAATGTAAATATTAAAATTTATATAAATTAATATATATAAATAAATTTTGCTGCAAACACGAAGGCCCGGATTCACGTAGAATCGCGTATCTTTGTGCGGGCGTAACGTATCCTATTTTTGTTACGCCTCCGCAACTTTGACAGGCAAGTGCCGTATTCTCAAACCAAAGTTGCGACGGCGTAGCGTAAATAGGCAGGCGTAAGCCCGCCTAATTCAAATGTGGTAGATGTGGGCGTGTGTTATGTAAATTTTATGTGACCCCACGTAAATGACGCTTTTTACGAACGGCGCATGCGCCGTCCGTGAAAGTATCCCAGTGCGCATGCTCCAAATGAACCCGCAAGAAGCCAATGCTTTCGACGTGAACTTAAAAGACGCCCAGCCCCATTCGCGAAGGACTTACGCAAACGACGTAAAATTTTCAAAATTCGACGCGGGAACGACGTCCATACTTAACATTGGTACGCCTCATCTACGCCTCATATAGCAGGGGTAAATTTACGCCGGGAAAAGCCTTACGTAAACGGCGTATCTGTACTGCGTCGGCCGGGCGTACGTTCGTGAATTGGCGTATCTAGCTGATTTACATATTTCTAGGCGTGAATCAGCGTACACGCCCCTAGCGGCCAGCGTAAATATGCAGTTAAAGCGGGAGTTCACCCATTTATTAAATTTTTTTTTTCTCCCCTTAGCTTCCTGCTCGTTCGGTCTAGGGGAATCGGCTATTTGTATTAAAATATGATCCGTACTTACCCGTTTTCGAGCTGCATCTTCTTCCGTCGCTTCCGGGTATGGGTCTTCTGGAGCGGGCGTTCCTTCTTGATTGACAGTCTTCCGAGAGGCTTCCGACGGTCGCATCCATCGCGTCACTCGTAGTCGAAAGAAGCCGAACGTCGGTGCGGCTCTATACTGCGCCTGCGCACCAACGTTCGGCTTCTTTCGGAAAATCGTGACGCGATGGATGCGACCGTCGGAAGCCTCTCGGAAGACTGTCAATCAAGAAGGAACGCCCATTCCCGCAGCCCATACCCGGAAGCGACGGAGAGGATGCATCTCGTAAACGGGTAAGTACTGCACATATTTTAAAACAAATAGCCGATTCCCCTAGTAAAAACGAGCAGGAATCTAAGGGGGAAAAGTGCCCTCTAAGGGTGAACCTCAGCTTTAAGATACGACGGTGTAAGAGACTTACGCCGGTCGGATCTAATACAAATCTATGCGTAACTGATTCTAAGAATCAGGCGCATAGATACGACCGGCTCGGACTCAGAGTTACGACGGCGTATCTGGAGATACGCCGGCGTAACTCGTACGTGAATCCGTGCCCAAATTTGTCCAAAACGATTCCAATCATTCCTTATAAGCACCTTGGGCTGGGAACGTTTCTGGTTGGCCTGAGGGCGCTTTTACACAATAATATAATCGTCATACCCAATCCAGTAACTATCTACAGATTGCACAAGGCTTATGGAATTCTCCAGCCTAAATACAGTATAAAACTATCCTCCAAAAAAAAAAAAAACACTAGATAAAAAAAATGTTGATTTTTTCTTTAAACAAATTTCACATAAACAGTTCAATAAACAAACATGACAATTTCTGTAATATTTTGCTAAATTTAAATAAATAATGTGTCATATTTAAACCTATAGAAATAAATGTAAATATAAAAAATTATATAAATAAATATATATATATAAATACATCTCGCTGCAAACACCAAATTCGTCTATCCTCCAAAAAAAAAAAAAAAAATTGATAAAGAAAAAAAGTCAAAATTGCCAATTTCTGTTTCGGTAACATTTTGCTACATTTTTTATAAATAAATAAAAAAAATGTAAACATAAAAGATGAAAACATCAATCTCTCTGAAACGACTCTGATCATCCCTAATATTCTCTTTGGGCTGGGAAGGTCTGCGTCGGCCTCAGAGCCGGTTCACACTGCGGCGGCACGACTTTGGGGGCGACTCGGCCAGGCGTCCTGAAGACGACTTCAGAGGCGACTTGCAAAATGACTTCTGTATAGAAGTCAATGCAGGTCGTCCCGAGTCGCCCCCGAAGTCGTACAAGAACCTTTTTCTAAGTCGGAGCGACTTGCGTCACTCCTATTAGAACGGTTCTATTGAATAGAATGAGACGCGACTCGTCAGGCGGCTGAGTCGCCTGACGAGTCGCCCCAATGTGAATCGGCTCTCAGGGTGCCTAAACACAATGGGGTAGATTCAGGTACATTTGCGCATTTTTTACGGAGGCGCAGGGCAACGTAGTAGCTCCGTAAATTGCGTGGGCGCTCCGGCAAAATGCCCGGCGTAAGCGCGCGCAATTTAAATGATCCCGTAGGGGGCGGGAATCATTTAAATTAGGCGCGTTCCCGCGCCGAGCGTAGAGCGCATGCTCCGTCGGGAAACTTTCCCGACGTGCATTGCGGCAAATGACGTCGCAAGGACGTCATTTGCTTCAAAGTGAACGTGAATGGCATCCAGCGCCATTCACGATTCACTTACGCAAACTACGTAAAGTTCAAATTTCGCGACGCGGGAACGACGGGTATACGTAACATTGGCTGCCCCTGCTAATAGCAGGGGCAGCCTTACGCGAAAACCGCCGTACGCAAACGACGTGAACTGCGTACGCAGGGCTCGCGTAACGTTGTGAATCGGCGTTAGTATGCAATTTGATGTAAGGGGGGCCTCTGTGCGGACTCTGATGTAAGGGGGGCCTATGTGCTGACTCTGATGTAAGGGGAGCCTCTGTGCAGACTCTGATGTAAGGGGGGCCTATGTGCTGACTCTGATGTAAGGGGAGCCTCTGTGCAGACTCTGATGTAAGGGGAGCCTCTGTGCAGACTCTGATGTAAGGGGAGCCTCTGTGCGGACTCTGATGTAAGGGGGGCCTCTGTGCGGACTCTGATGTAAGGGGGGCCTATGTGCTGACTCTGATGTAAGGGGAGCCTCTGTGCAGACTCTGATGTAAGGGGGGCCTATGTGCTGACTCTGATGTAAGGGGAGCCTCTGTGCAGACTCTGATGTAAGGGGAGCCTCTGTGCAGACTCTGATGTAAGGGGAGCCTCTGTGCGGACTCTGATGTAAGGGGGGCCTCTGTGCGGACTCTGATGCAATGGGAGCCTCTGTGCGGACTCTGATGTAAGGGGGGCCTCTGTGCGGACTCTGATGTAAGGGGGGCCTCTGTGCGGACTCTGATGTAAGGGGGGCCTCTGTGCGGACTCTGATGTAAGGGGGGCCTCTGTGCAGACTCTGATGTAAAGGGGGACTCTGTGTGGACTCTGGTGTAAGGGGGCTCTGTGCGGACTCTGATGTAAGGGGAGCCTCTGTGCGGACTCTGATGTAAGGGGGGCCTCTGTGCGGACTCTGATGTAAGGGGGGCCTCTGTGCGGACTCTGATGTAAGGGGAGCCTCTGTGCGGACTCTGATGTAAGGGGGGCCTCTGTGTGGACTCTGATGTAAGGGGGGCCTCTGTGCTGACTCTGATGTAAGGGGAGCCTCTGTGCAGACTCTGATGTAAAGGGGGACTCTGTGCGGTCTCTGATGTAAGGGGGGCCTCTGTGCGGACTCTGATGTAAGGGGGGCCTCTGTGCGGACTCTGATGTAAGGGGGGCCTCTGTGCTGACTCTGATGTAAGGGGAGCCTCTGTGCAGACTCTGATGTAAAGGGGGACTCTGTGCGGTCTCTGATGTAAGGGGGGCCTCTGTGCGGACTCTGATGTAAGGGGAGCCTCTGTGCGGACTCTAATGCAATGGGGGCCTCTGTGTGGACTCTGATGTAAGGGGAGCCTCTGTGCAGACTCTGATGTAAAGGGGGACTCTGTGCGGTCTCTGATGTAAGGGGGGCCTCTGTGCGGACTCTGATGTAAGGTGGCTCTGTGCGGTCTCTGATGTAAGGGGGGCTCTGTGCGGACTCTGATGTAAGGGGAGCCTCTGTGCGGACTCTGATGTAAGGGGAGCCTCTGTGCGGACTCTGATGTAAGGGGAGCCTCTGTGTGGACTCTGATGTAAGGGGGGCTCTGTGCGGACTCTGATGTAAGGGGAGCCTCTGTGCAGACTCTGATGTAAAGGGGGACTCTGTGCGGTCTCTGATGTAAGGGGGGCCTCTGTGCGGACTCTGATGTAAGGGGGGCCTCTGTGCGGACTCTGATGTAAGGGGGGCCTCTGTGCTGACTCTGATGTAAGGGGAGCCTCTGTGCAGACTCTGATGTAAAGGGGGCCTCTGTGCGGTCTCTGATGTAAGGGGGGCTCTGTGCGGACTCTGATGTAAGGGGAGCCTCTGTGCGGACTCTGATGTAAGGGGAGACTCTGTGTGGACTCTGATGTAAGGGGAGCCTCTGTGTGGACTCTGATGTAAGGGGGGCCTCTGTGCGGACTCTGATGTAAGGGGGGCCTCTCTGCGGACTCTGATGTAAGGGGAGGCTCTGTGCGGACTCTTGTGATCATGAAAAATCTTAGACTGTTTTCCTCGATCCATCACTTTTCCACGCTCTATGGGCCACTTGACTGGACTTGCCCCCCAGGCCTAAGGCTGCCAGCCCTCCCCTCATCCGTTCCACAACCATTTATTGATAAGTCCTTCAGTTTATAGTCCATATAAAAAGATTATAGCAATGTGATTGGTTGTGTAACCATAAAATGTTCATCCGCAAATGGAAGCCTCCACAAGGGGATTCGAAAAAAACCTTGGTTTGAGAGCGTTTTCCAAGACAAGCAAAATTTTTTAATACATTTTGACTTGATAAACAAGCGATGTCTTGATATAAGAGTAACGTCATGTCACAACTGAGTATAAAAGAGAAGAGAGGATCCTCTAAGTGTAGCAATACGGTTACATTTAATGAAGGTGCAACATTTAGCAACATATTGCTACACTTAACCGGTTAAGCCCCGGACCTTTAGGCAGCTAAATGCCCAAGCCAGGTTTTGCGATTCGGCACTGCGTCGCTTTAACTGACAATTGCGCGGTCGTGCGACGTGGCTCCCAAACAAAATTGGCGTCCTTTTTTAGAGCTTTCTTTTGGTGGTATTTGATCACCTCTGCGGTTTTTATTGTTTGCGCTATAAACAAAGATAGAGCGTCAATTTTGAAAAAAATTCTATATTTTTTACTACTTGCTGTAATAAATATCCCCAAAAAACATTTGTTTCCCTCAGTTTAGGCCGATACGTATTCTTCTACATATTTTTGGTAAAAAAAATCGCAATAAGCGTTTATCGGTTGGTTTGCGCAAAATGTATAGCGTTTACAAAATAGGGGATATTTTTATTGCATTTTTATTCATTTTTTTTTTTTTTACTACTAATGGCGGCGATCAGCGATTTTTTTCGTGACTGCGACATTATGGCGGACACTTCGGACAATTTTGACACATTTTTGGGACCATTGTCATTTTCACAGCAAAAAATGCATTTAAATTGCATTGTTTATTGTGAAAATGACAGTTGCAGTTTGGGAGTTAACCACAGGGGGCGCTGTAGGAGTTAGGGTTCACCTAGTGTGTGTTTACAACTGTAGGGGGGTGTGGCTGTAGGTCTGACGTCATCGATTGTGTCTCCCTATAAAAGGGATCACTTGATCGATGCGCCGCCACAGTGAAGCACGGGGAAGTCGTGTTTACATACGGCTCTCCCCGTTCTTCAGCTCCGGGGACCGTTCGCGACGGAGCGGCTAGAAACGAATAGCCACGCCCTCGTCCCGGATCGCTCCCCGCGGGTTTCCGACCGCCGCATGTAGCGGGGGGGGGGGGGGTCCCGATCGGACCCCCGACCCGCGGAAAGGTGGGGACGTACATGTACGCCCATATGCCTGTACGTGCCATTCTGTGGACGTACATATACATGCGGCGGTCGTTAAGCGGTTAATAACACACGATCGGAAATTCCAACAGCAAAAGTCCGATGTGAGCTTTTGAACGGAAATAACGACCGTGTGTATGCTCCATTGGACTTTTGCTGTCGGAATTTCCGCCAGCAAAAGATTGAGAGCTGGTTCTCAAGTTTCCAGATGGAAAAAATTCCTATCGGAAAAATCCGATCGTCTGTAGCAACTCCGACGCGCAAAATTCAGACGCATGCTCGGAAACAATTCGACGCATGCTCGGAAGCATCAAACTTTTTCCGACGGAAAATCCAATCGTGTGTACGCGGCATTAGAGGCGCCTCTCTTCTCTTTTATACTCTGTAGCTCCTGATGGATTTTGCTTCTACAGTAAAACCTTGGATGGCGAGCATAATTCGTTCCGGAAACATGCTTGTAATCCAAAGCACTTGTATATCAAAGCAAGTTTCCCCATAAGAAATAATGGAAACTCAAATGATTTGTTCCACAACCATTTATTTATAAATCCTTCAGTTTATAGTCCATATAAAAATATTATAGCAATGTGATTGGTTGTGTAACCATAAAATATCCATCCACAAATGGAAGCCTCCACAAGGGGATTAGAAGCAAAATCCAGCAGAAGCTCCAGAGTATAAAAGAGAAGAGAGGCGCCTCCAACGCCCTGTACACACGATCGGATCATCCGTTGAAAACGAACCGATGGATTTTTTCATCAGATATCCAATGAAGCTGACTTTCACCAGTCTTGCCTACACACCATCGGTTAAAAATCCGATCAAGTCCAACGCAGTGAAGAAAAACAGAGAAAAATTAAGTTCAATGCTTCCGAGCATGCGTCGACTTGATTCTGAGCATGCGTGGATTTTTGACCGATGGATTTCCACACAGACGATCGTTTTTTTTCTATCGGCTTTTTTAACCATACGAACATTTTAAAACAGGTTCTATTTTTTTTTCACCGATGGGGAAAAAAACTGATGGGGCCCCACACACGATCGGTTCGTCCGATGAAAACGGTCTGTTTTCATCGGACGAACCGATCGTGTGTACAGGGCATAAGTGTAGCAATAAGTTGCTAGATGTTGTACCTCCATTAACCACTTAAGGACCGCCTCCTGCACATATACATCGGCAGAATGGCACGGCTGGGCACAAGCACGTACCTGTACGTCCTCTTAAAGTGCCCAGCCGTGGGTAGCGGGCGGGTTCTGAAGCTCCGTGACCCGATCGGCGCTGGAGTCCCGCGATCGGTCCCCGAAGCTGAAGAACGAGGAGAGCCGTATGTAAACACAGCTTCCCCGTTCTTCACTGTGGCAGCTTCATTGATCGTCTGTTCCCTGACATAGGGAAGCGCGATCAATGACGTCACACGTCCAGCCCCGCCCCCCCTACAGTTAGAAACACATATGAGGTCACACTTAAACCCTTCAGCGCCCCCTTGTGGTTAACTCCCAAACGGCAATTGTCATTTTCACAGTAAACAGTGCATTTTTAATGCATTTTTGCTGTGAAAATCACAATTGTCCCAAAAATGTGTCAAAAGTGTCCGAAGTGTCCGCCATAATGTCGCGGCCACGAAAAAAATCGCTGATCGCCGCCATTAGTAGTAAAAAAATAATTATTAATAAAAATTCAAAAAAACTATCCCCTATTTTGTAAACACTATACATTTTGCGCAAACCAATCAATAAACGCTTATTGCGATTTTTTTTTACGAAAAATAGGTAGAAGAATACGTATCGGCCTAAACTGAGGGAAAAATTAATTTTTTATATATTTTTGGGGGATATTTATTATAGCAAAAAGGAAAAAATATTGCATTTGTTTTTTTTAAATTGTCGCTCTATTTTTGTTTATAGCGCAAAAAATAAAAACCGCAGAGGTGATCAAATACCACCAAAAGAAAGCTCTAAAAAAAGGACGCCAATTGTGTTTGGGAGCCACATCGCGCCACCACGCAATCGTCAGTTAAAGCGCCGCAGTGCCGAATCGCAAAAACTGTCCGGGTCCTTTACCTGCATTTTGGTCCGGGTCTTAAGTGGTTAAATGTAACCGTATTGCTACACTTAGAGGCGCCTCTCTTCTCTTTTATACCCAGTTGTGACATGACGCTACTCTTATATCAAGACATTGCTTGTATATCAAGTAAAAATGTATTAAAAATGTTTTGCTTGTCTTGCAAAACGCTCTCAAACCAAGGTTTTACTGTAGATGGACTTATTTGAGGGGGCGGGGGGGGGGGGGGGGGGGCATTTTTTTCAACCCGACTTTCTATGTAAAATCTGCGATGACTTTTATGCCCCGTACACACCATCACTTTATGTGATGAAAAAAAAAACGACACTTTCTGTGAAGTAAAAAACGACGTTTTTGAAACTTCAATTTTCAAAGACGAAGTTGCCTACACACCATCGTTTTCTCACAATGATCTTGCAAAGTGAGGTTACGTTCCACCACGTTTTACCATTGAAGCTTGCTTCATAAGTAGTTTCTGGGCATGCGTGGATGAAAAAACGTCTTAGAAAACGACGTTTTTTGCTACACACGGTCAATTTCTGTGAAGTAAAAAGTGCACTTTTGAAAAACGACACATAAAATTGAAGCATGCTTCAATTTTTTTTGGTCGTTTTTTACAAGACATAAAACGACGTTTTCCCACACACACGGTCAATTAAAGTGACGTTTTTAAAAACGTCATTTTTTTTCATCACATAAAGTGATGGTGTGTACGCGGCATTAGACTCGCTCTTTGCAGCCCAGCTCCAGCCCGTAGGAAGAACACAGAATTTTCCATGCACAGAATACTTGACATACCTTCGGCTCGCGGATCCCGGGTTGTAAATTCTCGCAGTAAGTTTCTCTCTGGGGCAGGAGGCAGCTGTAGATATTAATAATAACGAGCCTGGCATCGGGTTGTGCTGGCAGAGGGCGGGCGGCGGCAGGTACTGCGAAGAGCGAGCAGAGGTCGGCGGCTGGTCTGGGTGTGTTGTGAAGTCCGTGGGCGGCGGTGGGGTGATGGGGACGGAGCTGCAGATAAACAGGGACAGAACATACACTGAGCAGGATGACAGCTCGCTCCTGGGGCTGGATGGAAGACATCGCACGCAGAGCCCGGGGCGGATTGTTCTGCAGCCGCGTTCCTTTTTGTTGCGTCACCAGGCGAGGACGGGCGAATGCTCCATAACTACAGGCAAAAATAAATAAAAAGAATGACCTATATGATACAGTCTGTCATTAGCAGTAACCAACCCATTTTTTTTTTCCGCTTTTTTTCCCCCTGTAACATATTTTGGGGCAGATCCAGAGAGTACGCCGGCGTATCTACTGATACGCCGCCGTACTTTCAAATTTCCTGCGCCGTATCTTTAGTTTGAATCCTCAAACCAAGATACGACGGCATTTGGGTTCGATCCGACAGGCGTACGCCTTCGGATCGTAGATGCAATACTTCGGCGTCCGCTGGGTGGAGTTTGCGTCGTTTTCAGCGTCGGGTATGCAAATTAGCTATTTCCGACGATCCACGAACGTACGCGCGGCCGTCGCATTCTCTTACGTCGTCTCTAGTCGGCTTTTTCCGGCGTATAGTTAAAGCTGGTGTTTTGCAGCGTATAGTTAGACTTGCCATGTTAAGTATGGCCGTCGTTCCCGCGTTTCATTTGAATTTTTTTTTTTTTTGCGTAAGTCGTCCGTGAATCGGGATGGACGTAATTCACGTCTATGTTAAAAAAAATTACGTCCTCGCGACGTCATTTAGCGCAATGCGCGGCGGGAAATTTCGGAACGGCGCATGCGCAGTTCATTCGGCGCGGGGACGCGCTTCATTTAAATGAAACGCGCCCCCTAATCACCGATTTGAATTCCGCCGCCAGAGATAGACTAGGCCGCCGTAACTTACGGCGCAAAATCTTCCTGGATTCGAACTAAAGCCAGGTAAGGTACGGCGGCGTAGCGTATCTCTGATACGCTGCGCGGGTGCAGATCTCTGTGGATCTGCCCCTTTATTATTTGCAGATCCATTTTCTTTTCCCCACTTCCGGTGACAACACAGTTTGCTCTGCAGTGAAATTGTACAGCGCCGTTGTCACCGTTGTGAATGAGGACACGTTGTTTTGGATGGACATTAAAATGTACAGTATGTCAAGGCAAAACCTTTTTTTGTGTGTTTATAATTTGTTTTTAGTTGTGGATAAAGTAGGGTTATGCCCAGGGCCGCCATCAGGAATTTTTGGGGCCCCTTACACAGCTTGAGAGCAGAGAGCGGGGGAGTTGAGAAGCGGGGGGGAGTGTCGCTAGTTGAGAAGCGGGGGGGGGGGGAGCCGCAAATTGAGAAGCTGGCTTTGGGCTTTGGGTGCCGACGAAAAAAAAAAAAGGGATGCCACCCGGACCCCTTAGAGGTTGGGGGGGGGGGCTTTGGGTGCTGACGGAAAAAAAAAAATTATGATAATAAAAAAAAATTATATAAAAAAATAAAATTATAAAAAAAAGGGGGATGCCATCCGGGCCCCTTAAGAGGTCGGGGGGGGGGGGGCTTTGTGTGCTGCCGGGGGGGGAAAAAGGGATGCCATCCGGGCACCTTAGGGGTTGGAGGGGGTGGGGCTGTGGGTGGTGACGAAAATAAATAAATAATGATAATAAAAAAAATTATATAAAAAAAAAAAAAATTATAAAAAAAGGGGGTTGCCATCCGGGCCCCTGGGGACCACCAGGCCCCTTACAGGTGTACTGCCTGTACCCCCCTAATGGCGGCCCTGGCGCAGTGGCAGCATTTTACAGGGCACAGTGGTGACAATTGATGGGCACAGTGGCTGCGTTTGATGGCACATTGGCGACAATTGATGGCACAGTGGCGACAGTTGATGGCACAGTGGCTGCGTTTGATGGGCACAGTGGCGACAATTGATGGCACAGTGGTGACAATTGATGGGCACAGTGGCTGCGTTTGATGGCACATTGGCGACAATTGATGGCACAGTGGCGACAATTGATGGCACAGTGGCACAGTGGTGACAATTGATGGCACAGTGACTGCGTTTGATGGGCACAGTGGCGACAATTGATGGCACAGTGGTGACAATTGATGGGCACAGTGGCGACAATTGATGGCACAGTGGTGACATTTGATGGGCACAGTGGTAACAATTGATGGCACAGTGGTGACAATTGATGGGCACAGTGGTAACAATTGATGGCACAGTGGCGACAATTGATGGCACAGTGGCTGCGTTTGATGGGCACAGTGAGGCTGCAATTGTTTTGTTTTTTCGTTTGTTTGCACGCCCCCAAAAATTTTGAGCACCAGCCGCCACTGGAGCACATTGTTGGTGTCGGTCCCTTTCTACTATATGATCACATGTTGGCCTTCTGATGCCCCTCTTGCTGGTTGGTGTGTACAGCGGCTAGGAAACATCATTTTCATATACAGTGCAGGGCTTTATGTTTGCTTATAATTACACAAAGCTTTTTGCGCCATCTTGTGGTTATTTTTTATTACAACATGTCTCCAGATCTTATGTTCTTAAAGGGGTTGTAAAGGTAAAAATGTTTTCACCCTAATGCATTCTATGCATTAAGGTGAAAAAACGTCTGTGAATTAGCACCAGGTTCGGGGCTGCACAGTGGAGGTAAGTATGACATGTTTGTTATTTAAAAAAAAAAAATCTTTACATATCCTTTTTAAAGTAGGGTGACCAGACATCCCCGGTTTTAGGGGACAGTCCCCGGATTGAGGACAATTTGTCCCTGGGTTGGATTTGAACAGGGGCTGGGGCAATTTCAAAGACAGTCAGTGCGGAATTGAAAAAAAATTCTGCCACTCCTACTAGCATAGGGGGGTGTCTTTTTTTACATTATCTGTGCCCCTTTCTGATGATCCTGTGCTGGTCAGAACAGAGGGAATATTTCTTCAGTTTCGGGTGCATGCCCATTCAGCTCCATTTGCATGTTCTTCTGCCTTGGCTCAGTCCCGGCCAGCTGCCTGCCTATCTCCTTGCCTTCCCTGGCGGAGTGATCTTCCTCCGCTCCCCACCCGGTAGTAGCCGGGGCCCAAGGAGTAAGACTTGACAGGCTGTGAGGCAAGCGGCGGTGGCGACGGGCAGAGAGTCGCTGATTGCCACCATTACTAGTAAAAAAATAAACATGTCCCCGGATTTCATTTAAAAAATCTGGTCACCTTATTTTAAAGACATTCATGTCCTGCGGGAGGAAGCCACTCAATGGAGGAAACCAGGGGAGGACCTGTCCTGGGGAGGACCAAGCAGAAGGCTGGTATTTTGGGAGAGGCCTGGTAACTTTATTGGAGGATGCACCGTATTCTATGATGCCTTAGGGACCTTTCACAATTGCGGACCGTATGTCCGCATTTTCATCCGTCCGTTGCGGATGAAAACAGGACATACATGGGTCCCTATGTGATTACGGGTGTCAGTGGATGACTATCCGCTGACACCCGTAACCATCCGCCTCCACAAACATCTGCATTTGCGGACGGAAGAAAATCCTATTTTTCTTCCATCTGCCGGATCGGATGAACACGGACATACGGTCCGTGTTCATCCGATCCCCCATAGGGGAGAGCGGAGGAAAGACAGGGCGGTGCCTGCACAGTGTGCAGGGACCGCCCTGCCAGCTGCCAGCTCAGCGGGGATTTTACGGAGGATCCCCGCTGAGCTTTTGCGGACACACGGAGCGGATCATTACTGATCCGCCCGTGTGAAAGGGCCCCTACAGTGTTGCCGGGTCGGCTTAAAGGAACTGTATGGCTGGAAATCCGGGTACTAAATCCTGTGGATTCTGGAACAGTTTAATTTTACTTCCAAAGAAAGGTCTGTGGCAGAGACTGTATTCTTTTTCTTCTGTCCGTGCATCATCCCGGCTGCTAGGCTGGTGAGAGGGGCCTACCCGGGTGAGCAATACCCACTCTGAGAAAGGGGTGAGTGTGACTTTGAAACGTAGAAGTTCCCCAGTGATCTGCATCGTGTGCCTGAACCTTCCCCTGACCCTCCATCCCTCTACCTATACAAGTTTGTGTGAAATAAAACCTACAGAAAATAAATTTACAACTTGTGTGGACATTGAAGTTTCTTAGACTCTCATATTATCCCCCTAGACAACGAAGAGCGAGGTAACGTGCAAGACCAAAACTAAACCAGCAGCTCCTATGGGGGAAGTGCTACAGATGTGTTTATCGAATCCCTTGATAATATTCTGTACATGTTCCCATATACATGTGCCATCTTAATAGCATCATGGGCCTCTGGGCAAAGTAATGCACTAGGGCCAGGGCCGTCTTTACCATAGGACAAACAGGGGCCTGTCACTGTCGGGGGCCCAAAGTAACCCCCCCCCCCCCCAGGGCCCCAGATGGCAACCCCCCTTTTTTTATTTATTTTTAAATAAAAAAAATATATTTTTTTAATATATTTTTATTTTATTTTTTATTAAAGGGACAATTTTTTTTAGAGGTCTGGAGGTCCCCAGGGCCCCGGATGACAACCCCCCTTTTTTTATATAAATTTTTTTTTTTATATATACGAAGGCATGGCAGCCCATTGAAATCAATGGGCTGCTGTACCTGCACAAATTAGGGCCGCCAAAACACATGCATGTGAACCAGCCAGGCCCAAAATAAGCTGGAGGGGAGCCCAAAACATTTTTTTGCCCAGGGCCCAAACCATAATAAAGACGGCCCTGACTAGGGCCCCTACCAGCCTTCATCAGGTGTGCCCATCACCGTGCTCCCTTACATCAGGCTCCCCTATCACAGTGCCCATATACATCAGGTTCCCAGATCACAGTGCCCATCTATTGCACATTGACATGACATCCCCATGACAGTGTCCCCTTATACATCAGGTGTTACCATGACCGTGCCCCCTTACATCAGTTTACCCCATCACAGTGTCCCCTTACATCAGGTGTACCCATACATAAGGGGCCAGATCCACAAAGAAATTACGCTGGCGTATCTATTGATACGCCGCGTAATTTCTAAGATCTCCCGTCGTATCTTTGTTTTGTATCCACAAAACAAGATACGACTGAATGAGGGCTCGATCCGACTGGCGTACGTCTTAGTACGCCGTTGGATCTAAGGTGCATATTTACGCTGGCCGCTAGGTGGCGCTTCCGTTGATTTCCGCATCGAGTATGCAAATTAGCTAGATACGCCAATCCACAAACGTCCGTCCGCCCGGCGCTTCTTTTTTCCGTCGTTTACGTAAGGCTTTTTTCGGCGTAACGTTACCCCTGCTCTATGAGGCGTACGCAATGTTAAGTATGGACGTCGGGCCAGCGTAGAATTTTCCGTCGCGTACGTCGTTTGCATAAAACGTTCGCGAATAGGGCTTTGCGTAAATTACGTTCACGTCGTCTAGGCATTGAGCAGGCGTAATTTTATTCGAAATTCCGACGTGATACTGAGCATGCGCGCGCATGCGCCGTACGAAAAAAGCGTCATTTACGTGGGGTCAAGCTTGTTTTACATAAAACACGCCCCCCTGTTCATTATTTGAATTCCGCGTCCTAACGCCCGGAGATTTACGATACGCCGCCGTAACTTTAGAGGCAAGTGCTTTGTGAATACAGGTCGGCTCTCCTGGGCGAGAGCCCGTACATTGACGTCCGCTCCCTGAGCGGCCACTAGGGGCGCGTGCGCCCCTCCGCTCGTTCGTGAACCCCGTGCGGGTGCCGCCGGGCACCCGCGATTGCTCGTTACAGAGCGGGGACCGGGTGCTGTGTGTGTAAACACACAGCTCCCGGTCCTGTCAGCGGGGGAACTGCTGATCTTCTGTTCATACAATGTATGAACAGAAGATCAGTGATTTCCCCTAGTGAGGCCACCCCCCCTACAGTAAGAACACACCCAGGGACATACTTAACCCCTTCCCCGCCCCTTAGTGTTAACCCCTTCACTGCCAGTGGCATTTTTATAGTAATCCAATGCATTTTTATAGCACTGATCGCTATAAAAATGCCAATGGTCCCAAAAATGTGTCAAAAGTGTCCGAAGTGTCCGCCATAATGTCGCAGTACCGAAAAAAAAATCGCTGATCGCCGCCATTACTAGTAAAAAAAAAATATTAATAAAAATGCCAAAAAAATACCCCCTATTTTGTAAACGCTATAACTTTTGCTCAAACCAATCAATAAACGCTTATTGCGATTTTTTTTTTACGAAAAAGATGTAGAAGAATACGTATCGGCCTAAACTGAGGAAAAAAAATGTTTTTTTATATATTTTTGGGGGGAATTTTTTTATAGCAAAAAGTAAAAAATATTCATTTTTTTTCAAAATTGTCGCTCTATTTTTGTTTATAGCGCAAAAAATAAAAACCGCAGAGGTGATCAAATACCACCAAAAGAAAGCTCTATTTGTGGGGGAAAAAAGGACGCCAATTTTGTTTGGGAGCTACGTCGCACGACCGCGCAATTGTCAGTTAAAGCGACGCAGTGCCGAATCGCAAAAAGTGCTCCGGTCTTTGGGCAGCAATATGGTCCGGGGGTTAAGTGGTTAAATTTAGTGGGGTCTGAGCTGTTATCTGGTGTGTTAATGGCAAATTTAGCCTCTGTTCCAGTCATGGCTGTGCTGGGAGTTCCCACCATTGTTTGCCTGGGGGTGTCATAACCACTCCAGGCCAAGGGTGGCAGCAGCAAGGTCAAGGTGCATTGGGTGTCCCTCTCGGGAGTGGTTGCCCTGCTGTGCATGCTGGGGAGGGGTACTTAAGGGACAAACGCCATTGGGGTGGGGGTCTGTCCGTTGTTTGCGCCTCTTGGCCCGCCTGGCCTGAGGTGCGTGTCCTAAATCCTGACTCCGGGACCACGTTGGTCCGGGGTCGTGGATTTGCATGGTAGGCCCAGTTCTCAGACTGGGGCCTGCTTTCTGAAGAGGTGATCCTGTGCTGTCCGTCCTGCGGGAGGAAGTCACTTGATGAAGGAAGCCAGGGGAGGACCTATCCTGAAGAGGGCCATGCAAGAGGCTGGTATCTTGGGAGTAGGCCTGGAAACTTCATCGAAGGATGCACCGTGCACTGAGAGGCTTGACAGTGTCGCGCCTGTCGGGTCTAAGTTCTACAGAAGTTAATCTGGAGAGATCCGGGTGCTGAATCCTGTGGCAAGGGATTCTGGACCAAAAGTGTCTCCTCATAAAGGAAGGTCTGTGGCAGAGACTGTACTTTATTCCTTGGGCCATTCCGGTTGCTAGGCCAGTGAGAGGGACCTATCTGGGTGAGCAATACCCACTCTGGCTAGAGTGGCGATGAGAACTGGTTGCTGAAGCAGGAGTCTTTTCTATTCGTGACTATACACCTGAACCTACCTACCCGTCCAGGGCCGCTGATAGGGGGGGGACCACCAGCCCTCCTGTAGGGGGCCCGGACAGCAGGAGGATCGGTGGAGCAGAGAATGACAGCGTTACGAGGCTTCATCTGAAGGGACTATTTTTCCGCTTCCCCCGGCTCCCAGGTGGCCTAAGATATATTCCCTGGGCCCCATCAGTTTATTTAGAGGGGCCCAGTAGTGTCACTATAGGGGTGGGGATTGCGGTGACACCAAGACCGCTGCTACACACCTGCAGAGTAGCAGCAGAACGGTGCGAGTGATGCTTCACTTCCCTGTCAGGCGGAGTGATCTCCACCCGACAGGAGCTTCCTAGTCCCGGCTGGTCTGACGTCATGATTCAGAGGCTGGGAGCGCGGGATTGAAGAGAAGAGTCAGGACCTGTAGCCAGAGCTCAGTGTCTGCAAGTGAGTAATCACGTAGCTCATTTGCATAACAATGCCGTATTTAACACCTCCGTCTTAGATATGTGAAGTGGACTGGTTAATGCTTTGGGGGAGGGGGGGTTAAATAATTTACAATTAACCCCTTTGTGTGCTGCATTATTGACAGTCATTGGCACCATCATTGTTAATTAACCCCTTTTATGCTACAGCATGAAGGGGTTTATAAACATTGCCACTAATGCAGCACAAAGGGGTTAATTATTTATCACTGGTCAGAGAGTACATTAACCCCCTCCATGTGCCATATTACAATTACCAATCATTATGATCATCACACAGTACAGGTGCATTGAGCCACAGCACCTGTATTGTGTGATTATCATGATAATAATGATTATATAGAATGACAGAAAAATTCATCTTTAGGCTTTATTCACACAGGGCAGGTCTTTTACTGGCTTGGGGATGTTTAAAGTGTCACATGCATCCCAATGCCGGCATCCCATTTATTCCTACTGAGACACACAGCCGCTATATCCCAATATGTCATGCGTGCGGGTCCCAGAATGCATGCAGGGTGCGTTCAGGGACCTGCACCAGCATGTCATATTGGGATAAAGTGGTTGTGTGTCTCAGTAGGAATAAATATGATACCGGCATTGTGATCAGATGCATGTAACACTTTAAAACAGTGTCACTGTTGTAAACAAGGTTAGTAGACTGTATGATACGTTAAATATGTTAAATACAGTTCTGTAAGCAACACCTTATTTTCCGGGAGTGCCCTTACCGAAACTAGACTCTGGATCCGCCCCTGGTTCACACACCGCCCCCTATCCACATTAGTTGCTGCTGGGAGGTGAGCACTGAGCAGCCTTTGGAGGAAATAGGGGCGCTGTGTGTGTCTACAGTAAGAGTGATCCGGTCTCATGTACTATAAAGACCAGCACTCTTCTGACAGGAGGGGAGAACAAAACACAGCACACCTCTTCATGGCTGTGTTGGCAAATGTAATGGTGATTTGGGGAGGGCGATATGTGTGAGGAGGAAGAATGGGGGTATATGTGCTGGGAGGAGAGACTGGGGGGGGGCAGAGGGGTAATTTAGAAGGGGTTGTGCTAGGAGGGGGATTTTTGTTTGGAAATTTGTGCACGGGGGCCCCGTCAGGTAGGCTGTACGGGGCCCCGTGATTTCTATAAGCGGCCCTGTACCCGTCCACCCCTTTTACTTCTTTTCTACTGAAGGTCTGCAAATAAATCTTGGAAAAATAAGTGTGGACATTGAAATTCATCAGACTCTCCTTTCACCCCTGGACAGCGAGAAGATAGAGGTAACGTGCCACCCAAAAATACTCAGCAGCTCCTCCGGGGGTAGTGCTACATATATATTGCTCCATTCTTGCAGTTAACGAATCTATCCCATTTACTATCAGTCTGGGGGGAGGGTTTATCTTATCCTTATGTAGCTTCGGTAGTGAATAAATAATGGGTGTTCGACAAGATTCCGTAATCAAAAATTTGGCCTCCTTTTTATTTAAGATATTTCTCTTAAGACCCAGGTGTACAACCAGTTCAAGTTCCTTCCTACATCTGAATGCAGGGTTACTTAAAGCGGTGGTTCACCCGTACATAACACTTTTTCCCCTTAGATTCCTGCTCGTTTTGTCTAGGGGAATCGGCTAGTTGTTTTAAAATATGAGCAGTACTTACCGTTTACGAGATGCATCTTCTCCGTCGCTTCCGGGTATGGGCTGCGGGACTGGGCGTTCCTATTTTGATTGACAGTCTTCCGAGAGGCTTCCGACGGTCGCATCCATCGCGTCACGATTTTCCGAAAGAAGCCGAACGTCGGTGCGCAGGCGCAGTATAGAGCCGCACCGACGTTTGGCTTCTTTCGGCTACTAGTGACGCGATGGATGCGACCGTCAGAAGCCTCTCGGAAGACTGTCAATCAAGAAGGAACGCCCGCTCCCGAAGACCCATACCCGGAAGCGACGGAGAAGATGCATCTCGAAAACGGTAAGTACAGCTCATATTTTAAAACAACTAGCCAATTCCCCTAGACACAACGAGCAGGAAGCTAAGGGGAAAAGGTAAAAAAAACTTCATTGGGTGAACTCCCGCTTTAATAATCTACTGTAGGTGTTCTCATCTTCCAGTAGTTTGATCATACTCTCATTGTATTGCTTTTTCCATAGGATCACAATACCACCTCCTTTGTCAGCTGTTCGAATTACGATATTTTTCGTTTTGGTGAGTTTCCTAATGCCAGACTTCACAAAGTTGGGTTCCTCTCTTTTCTTTATTTTCAGGTCTTTCAGATCCGGTAATACAACCTTCTTGAATAGTTCTACATATTTGTTATTGTTCACAGGTGGGTTGAAAACTGAGTGTACTGTGTATAGTCTCTTGGTTCGATGTGGGAAGTCGAGATTTGATCGGGTTACTTGCTATGTATTTCTTATTGTTCAAATTTCTAACATATTTTTGAATTTCTATGTACGTCTGGAATTTATCCAAATTCTTCAAAGGTGCATATTTGAGGCCCTTATCCAAAACCCCAATTTCTTCTTGAGTTAGTGGGGTAGCACTTACATTTTAAAAATTCCCTCTCCTTTCACTCTCTTTTTCGCTTGTTCTCTCTGGCCTGATCTGCATCCTCTCTTTTTCCAGGATTTCTTTTTGTGTCTCTTTGTTCGTCCGTCTGTCTCGGTGGATGAATCTCCACCCCTCTCCCTAAAAAAGGCTTGGCCTGGTGTTGGTCTTGGTAGTATGGCTGGTAATACCTATCATCTCTCTCCTCTTCTTGGTGACTCTCAGGCCGCACACAAATGCAGCCATGTCCCCCCCATATATGCAGCCATGTCCCCCCCATATATGCAGCCATGTCCCCCCCATATCCAGTCATGTCCCCCCATATCCAGCCATGTCTCCCCCATATGCAGCCATGTCCCCCCCATATGCAGCCATGTCCCCCCCCCATATGCAGCCATGTCCCCCCCATATGCAGCCATGTCCCCCCCCATATGCAGCCATGTCCTCCCCATATCCAGCCATGTCCCCATATATGCAGCCATGTCCTCCCCATATCCAGCCATGTCCCCCCATATGCAGCCATGTCCCCCCATATCCAGCCATGACCCCCCCATATCCAGCCATGTCCCCCCCATATGCAGCCATGTCCTCCCCATATCCAGCCATGTCCCCCCCCAAAAAAGCAGCCATGTCCCCCTTACCGTACATGCTGCCGCATCTCCGCTGCCGCGCCGCATCCCCGCTTTGTTAATACGCGCGGGGAACATTACAGCTTTGAATAGCTGTAGTCTTTCGCGCCGCGCTGCGTATAGACACTCCCCCTTGCTCGGGATTGGACAGTTCACCCGAGCAAGGGGGAGTGTCTATATGCGGCGCGGCGGGAAAGACTACAGCTATTCAAATGAATGCTGTAATGTTCCCCGCCCGTATTAACCAAGCGGGGATGCGGCGGGATGCGGCGTAGCGGCGTGATGCGTCGGCGGCGGCGGCGGCGGGGGGGGGAAGTATTCTATTCTGGTATCGGGGGTATTTGCGGGAGTACGAGTACTCCCGCAAATACTCGGAATCGGTCCCGATACCCATACTAGTATCGGTATCGGGACAACCCTAGTCAAAACCAATAGTTAGTACACAAAAGCATCGGTTCAAAACCCACACATGCTCAGAATCAAGTTGACGCATGCTGGAAGCATTGAACTTCGTTGTTTCCAGCACGTTGTGTGTTTTACGTCACCGCGTTCTGACCCGATCGTTTTTTTAACTGATGGTGTGTACGCACATCAGACGATCAGTCTGCTTCAGCGGTGAACCGATGAAAACGGTCTGTCGGACCATTCTCATCGGATGGATCGACCGTGTGTACGCGGCCTCAGAGGAGCGTAATAGTTGTAGGTTGGTATAGGATTATATTCATATTGACAAATTTTGTCCCTGAGGGCGGGCCCCAGTTATCTCTATCCCTATAACTATTCTCATAGTTGGGCATAGGATTTCTACCTTGATATCCAAATGCAGCATATGGTGGGCCCCTTGTATCCCTTTGTTCGTAGGGTGGTCTGTTCCAATTGTCATGTGGCTTTTTATTGTTCTTCCAGTGTGTTTTTTTCCACCCATTATGTGGAGCATGGTTATGTTGGGGGGCTTTCTCTCTGGATAGTGGGGAGTCGAATGCTTAGGGTCGCCGTATCCTTCATTTGGCCGTGTATATCTCGGAGAGTCAGTTTTATTGCTGGCTATTTGTTCACTATATTGGGGAGGTCTATATATTGTATTTCGGCCGCGCTGAGTATTTCCATGTTGTGTGTTAACGCTTACTATTTTCTCTGGTGTGGAGTAAGTGGAAATAGGGTCTAGGCGTCCCAACTGCTTCTGCCATTTAAAAACTTGGTCGTTTTTTAAATCATTAAAGTGGTTGTAAACCCATTACAACCACTTTAACCTACAGGTAAGCCTAGATTAGAGGAGTTGTAAAGGAAAATGTTTTTTTACCTTAATGCAATCTATGCATTAAGGTGAAAAAACATCTGATACTGCCGCCCCCCCTCCCCCGAGCCCCCCTTATACTTACCTGACCCCTCGAAAGTCCCGCGCGCGGTCCCGCGATCCTCTTCGCCACTCAGCCTGGCCACTGATTGACTAGAGCGGATTGATTGAGAGCAGCGCAGCCATTGGCTGGCGCTGCTGTCAATCACATACAGTTACGCGGCGCGCCGAGGGGCGGGGCCGAGTGATACAGTATCACGGGAGCGCGCCCGCAATTAGTGACCACCATGCGAGCTCTCGCATGACTGTGGTGACTAATTGCAGGGAGGACCAGAGACAGCCGCCAAGCGACCCCAGAAGATGTGGATCGGGGCCACTCTGTGCAAAACTAACTGGAGGTAAGTATGACATGTTTGTTATTTAAAAAAGAAAAAAAAATTCCTTTAGTAACACTTTAAGGCTTACCTGTAGGTGCAATAAATATCTCCCAAACCTAAAAGGTTTAGGAGATATTCGCAGAAATAGCGGCACCGAAGTCTACGACGCATGCTATATACAGTGATACTCCACCATCAAGCTTGTGAAGCAACAAAATGGGGCCTGAGGAAACACACTCAACTACCGTGCCATCAAAGAAAATATTTAGTTAAATGTTTGGACTTTTGCCTTAAGAACAGCTATTTTTGGTTTAATCGCAATTATTACCACCAAAAGACTGGTGTTGCAATGGGGACCAAATTTGCACCCAGTGTGGCCAGTCTCTTCACGGCACAGTGGGAAGAAACTGGTTTTATGGATACACCTACAGAGCTTGTAATTTTTAAAAGATACATTGATGATATTTTTATCTTATAAGAAGAAGAAAATCATCTGATACATTTTCTAGAAAACTGATGACGTAAACACTACGAAACGTACGTCGGCGGCAATACCTGGTCACGTGTATACTCACGCCACCCCCGGGGCAGGATTCAGATAGGTTAGCGGATCTTTAGATCCGCGTAACCTATCTGATTTACGATCCGCCGGCGGAAGTTTTTGAGGCAAGTGCTTAATTCAGAAAGTACTTACCTCAAAACTTGCGGCGGCGTATCGTAAATCCCCCGGCGGAATTTAAATTCCGTGGCTAGGGAGCGTCTACAATTTAAATCAGGCGCGTTCCCACGTCGATCGAACAGCGCATGCGCTGTCCGCAAATTTTCCCAGCGTGCATTGCTCCAAATGACGTCGCTAGGACGTCAATGGTTTCGGCGTGAGCGTAACTTGCGTCCAGCTCTTTTCTGAATCGACTTACGCAAACGGCGTAAAAATTCAAAACTCGGCGCGGGAACGACGGCCATACTTAACATAGGATACCCCTCACATAGCAGGGGTAACTATACGCCGGAAAAAAACAAACGCAGGCGACGTAAAAAAAAAGCGACGGGCAGGCGTTCGTTTCTGAATCGGTGGAAATCCTCATTTGCATATTCGTCGCGTGTAAAAACGAAACGCCACCTAGCGGCCGGCCTGGAATTGCAGCCTAAGATCCGACGGTGTAAGTCACTTCTATGAATCAGCCGCATAGATCCAACTGACGGAACTCAGAGATACGACGGCGTATCAGGAGATACGCCATCGTATCAGGAGATACGCCATCGTATCAGGAGATACGCCATCGTATCTCTATCTGAATCCGGGCCCCGGTGACTGTGGAGCTATCAGCAGTGGAAGGAGTCGATGCCGCGGCTGGGAAGCCTGAGCGAGTGGGATCCCCTAAGATTTTAGTATCTTACACATCTGCAGCCCCACACTTTTTAATGTAAGAGGCCATCTGGCTACTTTTTTATATCCATTTTTTTATTAAAACATTATTACGCTATGGGCGCTTTTTGTTTTCTGTTTCCATCTACATTCCAACTATGAGGCAATTATCCTAGATCCAGGCTGTTTCGCAACGTGTTCAGGCACAATCCTGCTCAAGCTTTATATGACTATCTTTTTCAGTAAACAAGTCATATCCATGTGGTAAGCACATTATTTTGTCTGAGCACTTCCAGTGAAGATGACATATCTTATCTTGGTGAAGAAACACGTTATTATTTTGGAAATAATTATGCAGAGTATCTGAAGAATTTCTGCCGAACTTTGCACTTCACTTCATATTGGGACTCATTTTTTTTATTTAGTTATTCACGGACTGGATTACTAAATTGGTGGCAAGCTATTGCTATTTCCTATTTATATATGATATTGCTATCTCCTAATTATATATAATTTCGCTGTACATATATATTCATCACAGGTTGTGGTAAACAATTAATTTGTTTTATGCACGTACTAGAGCGCCCTCTTATCACTCTCTTTTCACCATTCACAGTAATCACTGTTTTGAGGAGCAGCTGTTGTTATTTATCATAATTTGTTATATAGAGGTATTTATATTTCTCATTATTGATTTTGGCGCGGAATTCACACTTTTTTCACAAGAACAATAGGAACATTGGGCCAGATTCACATAGAATTGCGGCCGTGTAACGTAACCCGTTTACGTTACACCGCCGCAAGTTTTCAGTGTAAGTGCACGATCCACAAAGCACTTACCTGTAAACTTGTGGCGGTGTATCGTAAACAGGTCCGGCGCAAAACCCGCCCAATTCAAATGGGGCGTGTACCATTTAAATTAGGCGCGCTCCCGCGCCGGACGTACTGCCCATGCTCCGTTCGCAATTTTCTCGACGTGCTTTGCGCGAACTTACGGCGGCCCGACGTGTTTGTGAATCGCGACGTGCGTAACGTACTTACGCCGGAAAAAAAAAAATTCAAAAGCGACGCGGGAACGACGGGCATACTTTAGCATGGTGGAGTAATTTTACACCATGTTAATAGCACCCCTAACTTTGCGACGGGAAACTAAGACTTGCGCCAACGTAATGACGGGAAAAACCTTTGTGGATCGCTGTAACTGCTAATTTGCATACCCGACGCTGGAATACGACGCAAACTCCCCCCAGCGGCGGCCGCGGTATTGCATCCTAAGATCCGACAGTGTAAAACAATTACACCTGTCGGATCTTAGGGCTATCTATGCGTAACTGATTCTATGAATCAGTCGCATAGATAGAAACAGAGATACGACGGCGTATCAGCAGATACGCCGTCGTATCTCCACTGTGAATCTGGCCCAGTATACTCTTGTGGAATATAAGTAAAAGCAATGTAGCATTTCTGGATTTAGAGATAATACAAAAAGGCAAAACACTCGGCACGGAAACGCACTTTAAGAATCAAAATTGGCTTTGCAACATCCCGAATAGGCAACCGAGGCGCCTACGAAGAAACTGCGCCAAGAAAGACGACTATCTATCCCCAGCAGAGAAAATAGGACACAGATCTGTCCACAAAGGGTAGAAGAGTGAACAGATAAAAGTCGAGAATACTAGAAGTGGAAAATATGGACAGAGCAGAATTAATCAAAGACAGACTAAAACCCGATTCCAGAATCAATACAGTACCAATCATACTGGACTTTAATGTTCAATATAAAAAGACTGAGAAGATAATAAAACAACATTGGCATATCCTTCTAACAGACATTCACCTAAAAGCACTCCTCCCTCAGAACCCTAGATTTGTATACAAAAAATCTCCAACGTTAAGAGATAAAATCGTCAAAAACATTCCAGACCCACCCTCCATTGGATACACCTTCTTCACAGGAAAGGATTTTTCCCTCGTTGTAATAATATATACTTTTTAATTAATATACACAATCGCACCCTCTCTGTTCACATCACCTAGACTAGGGCTGTGATACATTGCTGAAATGTCCGTCTTGGACTATAACAAAATGGCCGCGACCGTAGCCTGCCACGATATCACGCAGAAAATGCCCCCCCCCCCATTGTTCCCAATGAGAGAGCTCCAACAAAATGGCCCGACTGCCAATTAAACCTACTTAACCACTTCAATACCGGGCATTTTCACCCCCTTCCTGCCCAGGCCAATTTTCAGCTTTCAATGACACTTTCAGGGGTGCTCTGGTGAAGACCAAGTTGTCAGTTAGACTTTTTTCCTTGGGGGAGACTGTTATCTGCCAGGGGTGTCAGTCTCAACATCAGCAATAGCCAATAAACAGAAGCCCCCCTAATACTTGCCTGAGCCCCATCTCAATCCAGCGATGTGCGTGAGAGCAGCTGCTCTCTCTTCCTCATTGGCTCACACAGCAGCAGAAACCACTGGCTCCTGATGTCAGTCACAGTCAACGATGAGAAAGTGGGGGTGGGGTCAAGCTCCATGTGTGAATGGACACACAGGCTTGTAAGCGAGCTCGCTCAACTGCCTCCACAGCTAAAATCTTCCTGGTGGGGGCATGCGGAGGGGCCTGGACCACCAGCAGGGGACCCAAAAAGAGGAGGATCGGGGCTGCTCTGTGAAAATACATTACACAGAGCAGGTCATTTTTTATTTTTATTTTTTAAATGGTTGATCAGGATGGACTTTTTTTTTTTTTCCTAATTTCCTTTAGAATCACTTTTAAGAAAGATTAACTAATAATGAAGAACAAAAAACAGGAAGATAATTGGGACTTTTAAGGTGCTATCACAAACGACACAAATAATAAAAATAATTTATTTTAAACATCATTAAAAAAATATATTAATATCAAAGAATAAAAAAAGTTCCTGTTGGGCATGATTGGCAAAATCCTGACATGTTTCGCCCAGTTGGGCTTCCTCAGGGGATGCATTTCTCCGCTAT
>NC_053493.1:14106563-14204248 GCF_905171775.1 Rana temporaria
ATCGCCCTTACTTTTTGGTGTCTCATTTCCAAATAAAGCCAGGTAGCCGGCTCGGAAGACGATGTTGTAACTGTAATTGAAAAGCCCGTCTTGATGCCATTTTTTTTCACCATTTCCGGCACCGACATTATGAAGCATCAAGTTTTGGAGGTTGTCCATCATAGCTTGAGTCATAAGCACAAGGCCATCGCCCATGAGGTGCTTTGTGCTGGCTTTCTCCAGCATCTTGTGGTCATTGGCCATAGACTGGTAGCCGAACACCCTGGCCACCAACTCTGCCGCAAACTGCTGAAAGTCCAGCCTTTTGGCTTCCTTAATGATGGGACCAAAGGAGAGTGGATCTGTCACGAAGGTGAAGTAATAGCCCGCGATCTGAACTGTGAAGATGTCTCCATGTTTCTTCTGCATCCTCTGCAAGAAGGCAGCCGTGTTGTTACGGAACTCAAGAGCGTATCCCAACCATGGGATGGATCCTTTGTCTAACGGCGGCTCGTTGGGTTTTCGCTTCCGAAACGCTCCCAACATGTAGAGGCCTCCAAGGACAGAGGCCAGTAAAGCCAGGAGGATCGGGAGGAAGAGAGCCATCTTGGAGGCTGCAAAAGAGAACACAGTATATTATATTTTCATCCAATTAGAAAATAGGACATTGTATGGGAGGTTTACAAATAAAAGCGAAATGTTAAAGCTCAACTCCAAGAACACAGATGCAATACATACATGGGAGCGGTTTTACCTGCCAAAGAATTTGTATTTTTGTCCATCCACTCCTGAGATTTACACACAGGCCTGGATTTACTCCCGTTGTCGCCCCAAGGGCAGGTCCTTTAATGCCACCCCGCCCCCCCCCCCCCCACACACACACACACATACACACACACACACACTAGGGTGACCACATTTCCAAACTACCATTCAGGGACACCCCCTTCCCAAAAATCCACTTGTGGTGTACCGAATCACAGCACAGTGATTGGACACAAGAGGTGGGATTTATGATTTCTCCAATCACAACCGGGGGGCGGGGACTGTGCTCCTTTAGGCATTCACAGCCTTTTGGAGGCATTAGTTGGGCTTGGGGGGTGGCTGTGTCAGTTTCAATCCGGCACACTGTATTGTCCTGGAATGAAGGTGCCCGGGACAGACCTGCAAAATGCGGGACTGTCCCGGGCAATCCGGTGTATTGTCCTCAATGTTCCACTGTGGGGGAAGTTCCTTCACTGACTGCGCAGGCGCAAACTTCCCGACGGAAATCCCCGAAATCCCCGAACCTAGCCCGGCATCCAGGCTCATTCTTTAACATCCCCGTGGATTGGAGGATGTTAAAAAAAGAGCCAGGAGGCCGAGCGAGCGAAGCGAGCCGTCCGAGCGCAGCGAGGACATGAGGCCGACTGGCCACTTTCCTCTAAGTCCACGTCGCCCTGGATGCCGGCCGCCGTTCGGGGATTTCCGTCAGAAAGTTTGCACCTGCGCAGTGCTTGAAGGAACTTTCCCGATAGCTGGAACCAGCTCAGCGCATCAGTTTGCACATGCGCTGGAACTTCCAGGACACCTGGAACCAGCACGGCAGATCACCGGGACACATGGTCACCCTAACACACACACACCACACCACCATTCTTGTCCTTTATTGATGAC
Organism: Rana temporaria; assembly: GCF_905171775.1. NCBI lineage: Eukaryota > Metazoa > Chordata > Amphibia > Anura > Ranidae > Rana > Rana temporaria. The sequence continues at coordinate 14,108,199 of NC_053493.1, forward strand.
TGCTACAATAGATCAATTAAAAACATAGGCAGAGAACACTGAAAATAACTGTGCCCACTAATTGCAGCCTCTGTGCCCATGAATGCAGCCTCTGTGCCCACTAATTGCAGCCTCTGTGCCCATGAATGCAGCCTCTGTGCCCACTAATTGCAGCCTCTGTGCCTATGAATGCAGCCTCTGTGCCCATGAATGCAGCCTCTGTGCCCATGAATGCAGCCTCTGTGCCCATGAATGCAGCCTCTGTGCCCATGAATACAGCCTCTGTGCCCACTAATTGCAGCCTCTGTGCCTATGAATGCAGCCTCTGTGCCCATGAATGCAGCCTCTGTGCCCATGAATGCAGCCTCTGTGCCCACTAATTGCAGCCTCTGTGCCCACTAATGGATAACACGCAGCGCTCCCCTCCCTCTGTCCTTCGGCGCTCGGATGTCACGGAGCTGCGTCTGTGTGCAAGGTCCTGCCCCACCCCCCCCCCCAGACCAGCTTGTGTGATAGGCGGAACACTGATACAATCTACTATCACACGAGCTGGTCTAGGGGGGGGGGGGGCGGGACCTTGCACACAGACGCAGCTCCTTGAAACATCCGAGCGCCGGAGGACAGAGGGAGGGGAGTGCGCCGCCCCTGCACCCACTGCCACCCCAAGTTGGCCCTGTTTACACATCACAGCCCTAGTCTATTCTCCACTGTAATTTTAACTTTACTTTTAGCATAGCTCCCAACCGTCCCTGATTTAGAGGGAATATCCACGATTCGGCGCACACGCGCCCCTAGTGGCTGCTTAGAGAGCCGACGTTATACTACGGGCTCTCGCGCAGGGGAGCCGACCTGCCGCCGTAGAACTGCGGCGGCTGGTCGGCAAGTAGTTAACCACTTCAGCCCCGGAAGAATTTACCGCCTTCCTGGCCAGAGCACTTTTTGCCATTTGCCACATTTTGCGTCGCTTTAACTGACAATTGCGCGGTCGTGCGACGTGGCACCCAAACAAAACTTTGTCCTTTTTTCCCCACAAATAGAGCTTTCTTTTGGTGGTATTTGATCACCTCTGCGGTTTAAATTTTATGCTTTTTTAATAAACAAAAATAGAGCGACAATTTTGAAAAAAATTCAATATTTTTTCCTTTTTGCTATAATAAATATCCCTCAAAAATATATAAAAAAATATATATTAGGCCGATACGTATTCTTCTACCTATTTTTAGTAAAAAAAAAATCGCAATAAGCGTTTATCGATTGGTTTGCGCAACATTTATAGCGTTTACAAAATAGGGGATAGTTTTATTGCATTTTTATTAATTTTTTTTTACTACTAATGGCGGCGATCAGCGATTTTTTTCGTGACTGCGACATTATGGCGGACACATCGGACAATTTTGACACATTTTTGGGACCATTGTCATTTTCACAGCAAAAAATGCTATAAAAATGCACTGTTTACTGTGAAAATGACAATTGCAGTTTGGGAGTTAACCACTAGGGGGCGCTGTAGGGGTAAAGTGTGACCTCATCTGTGTTTCTAACTGTAGGGGGGCGGGGCTGGACGTGTGACGTCATATATCGTGTTTCCCTATATCAGGGAACACACGATCCATGAAGCTGCCACAGTGAAGAACGGGGAAGCTGTGTTTACACACGGCTCTCCCCGTTCTTCAGCTCCTGGGACCGATCGCGGGACTCCGGCGGCGATCGGGTCCGTGGGTCCCACGACCGTGGTCACGGAGCTTCGGACCGGGTCGCGGGCGCGCGCCCGCGACCCACGGCTGGGCACTTAAAGAGGACGTACAGGTACGTGCTTGTGCCCAGCCGTGCCATTCTGCCGACGTATATGTGCAGGAGGCGGTCCTTAAGTGGTTAAAGCGACGCAGTGCCGAATCGCAAAAAGTGGCCCGGCCATTGGGCAGCCAAATGGTCCGGGGCTGAAGCGGTTAAAGCTGAACACCACATGCGCCCACGGGTGGCAATTTCTATGCTGAGGAGCGTGGTCACTGTATGCTCCCAGCAGAGTGACAAAGCTGAGAGCTCTTACGGGGTTGATTTACTACAAACAAATAGACTGTGTACTCTGCAAGTGCAGTTGCTCCAGAGATTAGTAAATGAGGTGAAACTTCACTTTGCAAAGAATATCCAATCACATGCAAGGAAAAAAAAAAGGGGGGGGGGAGAAACATTTTTGCTTGCACATGATTGGATGATGGAAGTCAGCAGAGCTTCTGCTCATTTACTCAGCTCTGGAGCAACTGCACTTGCAAAGTGCACAGTCTGGGCCAGATTCACATAGGTTAGCGGATCTATAGATCCGCCGCCGCAAGTTTTTGAGGCAAGTGGGTAATTCACAAAACACTTACCTCAAAACTTGCGGCGGCGTATCGTAAATCCCACGGCGGAATTCAAATTCCGCGGCTAGGGGTTGTGTACTATTCAAATCAGGCGCGTTCCCGCGCCGATCAAATAGCGCATGCGCCGTCCGCGAATTTTCCCGCCGTGCATTGCTCCCAATGACGTCGCTAGGACGTCATTGGTTTCGGCGTGAGCGTAACTTGCGTCCAGCGCTTTTGTGAATCGACGTACGCAAACGACGTAAAATTTAAAAAAAATTGACGCGGGAACGACGGCCATACTTAAAATTGGCTGCACCTCATAGAAGCAGGGGTAAGTATACTCCGGGAAAACGCTTACGTAAACGACGTAAAGTGACTGCGTCTGGCCCGCGTACGTTCGTTAATTGGCGTATCTCGCTGATTTACATATTCTCGGCGTAAATCAGCGAGAACGCCCCCCGCGGCCATTTTAAAAATGCAGTTAAGATCCGACGGTGTAACACAGTTACACCTGTCGGATCTTAGGCATATCTATGCGTAACTGATTCTATGAATCGGTCGCATAGATACGACCGACGCAACTCTGAGATACGACGGCGTATCAGGAGATACACCGTCGTATCTCTCTCTGAATCTGGCCCTCTGTCTTTAGTAAATCAACCCCTACTGCATTTTGGCTACCAGATGGCGCTAAAGATACAGGCACTGGCCCAGATTCAGGTACATTTGCGCTTTATTTGCTGAGGCACAGGGCAACGATTTTGCCCTGCGCCCCCGCAAATATTTTGCGCTGCCCTCGAATTCACGGAGCGGTAGCTACGTAAATTGCGAGGGCGCGCCGGCAAAATTGCCTGGCGTAAGCGCGCGCAATGTAAATGATCCTGCGGGAATCATTTAAATTAGGCGCGCTCCCGCGCCGAGCGTAGAGCGCATGCTCCGTCGGGAAACTTTCCCGTCGTGCATTGCGGCAAATGACGTCGCAAGGACGCCATTTGCTTCAAAGTGAACGTGAATGGCGTCCAGCGGCATTCACGATTCACTTACGCAAACGACGTAGATTTTAAATATCGCGACGCGGGAACGTGGGTATCCTATAGCATTGGCTGCGCCTGCTATTAGGATGTGTAACCTTACGCGAAACCCGACGTACGCAAACTACGTAATTTGCGTACGCAGGGCTCGCGCAAAAATGTCTCTAGATATATTATGTATCTATATTCCAGTGTTCTGGGGTAATAATAGGTTTCCTTTTCTGAACAGATATTTGGATTCCTCATGAAAGAGGAATATAGGAGGAGAGGGATTTCCTGGCCTGGGTATGGAATGTGCGCTATTTGTATTCTTCATGGTCGATTGCTTCCTGCCTGCTCCATAAGGAAGCGCAGTACGGGAGCCGCGACATTCTCCATCATACACTCCCATTTAACCCCCTTCAATACCGGGGCACTTTCACCCCCTTCCTGCCCAGGACAATTTCCACCCCCCTCTCTCTCTCTCACCTTCTCCAAAAAAAGATGAGGGGGGGGGGATGTAGTCTCGGGGGTTGATGGGGAATTTGGCGGCCGGTTATTGGTCAAGTGAATGTGCAGTGCCCCTTGCCACCCATAGCCTGCCACCAGATGCAGTGCCCCTTGCCACCCATAGCCTGCCACCAGATGCAGTGCCCCTTGTCACCCATAGCCTGCCACCAGATGCAGTGCCCCTTGCCACCCATAGCCTGCCACCAGATGCAGTGCCCCTTGTCACCCATAGCCTGCCACCAGATGCAGTGCCCCTTGCCACCCATAGCCTGCCACCAGATGCAGTGCCCCTTGTCACCCATAGCCTGCCACCAGATGCAGTGCCCCTTGTCACCCATAGCCTGCCACCAGATGCAGTGCCCCTTGCCACCCATAGCCTGCCACCAGATGCAGTGCCCCTTGTCACCCATAGCCTGCCACCAGATGCAGTGCCCCTTGCCACCCATAGCCGGCCACGAGATGCAGTGCTGCTGTCACTCCCTCTGCATGAGCCGCGTGCGTAGAAGGAAAAGAAGTGGCGTCACTATCTGGAGAGTGAAGATCACACCGGTCCCTGCTGCTGGGTGCCGGAGAAGGAGGAGTCGCCGAGGTGGGCGGGGACAGCAGTGCTGCACTAGGTGCAGGCCTCGCGCCTGACCTCACTATCTGAGAGTAAATGGTCGCTGGTTGCAAGGTGCCAGGCAGCGCCGGCCCTAGCAACCAGTTCCGGAAATGCAGTTATTAGTTAGTAGGGGGTGGCTGTGTCCTCTATTTCATTCTGGGACATTGTATTGTATTGTCCCGGAATGAAGATGCCCGCAGCTACACCCGTCATCCCGATACAACCACATGAAGTACAATGACGTACCCAGTACATGATTTGGTGGCAAGTCAGGGCAAAATAGGCAGCTGCCCTGGGCCCTGTCATTGTCGTGGGGCCCAAAGCTGCTGCCTCATACATGCCCAGCTATCCCAGTTTAAATTCCCTTGTCCCTTGAAGTTTTAGTCATGTGATGTGTCCTGATATCTCAGTGTGAAGTGCTGCTACCAATGCTGCCCATTCACGGACGACGTAACGACGTAATACGCAAACGACGTAACTTTTTCAAATTTCGACGCGGGAACGAAGGCCATACTTAACATTGGTACGCCGCACTTATGCCTCATATAGCAGGGGCAACTATACGCCGGGAAAAGCTTAACGTAAACGTCGTAACTTTACTGCGTCGGCTGTGCGTACATTCGGGAATTTGCGTATCTAGCTAATTTGCATACTCAATGCGGAATTCGACGGAAGCGCCACCTAGCGGTCCAAAAAAAAATGCAGTTAAGATCCGACGGCATAAGAGACTTACGCCTGTCGGATCTAATGGATATCTATGCGTAACTGATTCTAAGAATCAGGCGCATAGATACGACGGGTCGGATTAGGACTTACGACGGCGTACATTGCGCTGCGCCGTCGTAAGTCCTTTCAGAATCTGGCCCATTGTTCTCAGCACCGCTACAATCCCACTTTCCTCCGCTATCTCTGTACATTTTTTCCAAAATTGTCGCTCTATTTTTGTTTATAGCGCAAGAAATAAAAACCGCAGAGGTGATCAAATACCACCAAAAGAAAGCTCTATTTGTGGGGGAAAAAAGGACGCCAATTTTGTTTGGGAACCACGTCGCACGACCGCGCAATTGTCAGTTAAAGCGACGCAGTGCCGAATCGCAAAAAAATAAAAACCGCAGAGGTGATCAAATACCACCAAATGAAAGCTCTATTTGTGGGGGGGGGGGATGCACAATTGTCAGTTGAAGCGACGCAGTGGCGAATCGCAAAAGACAAAAAAAATGGCACCTGTGCAAAATACTGGAAAAGCCTGAAAACATGGGTACAATGTCGCACGACAGCGCAGTTAAAGCGACGCAATGCCGTATCGCAAAGAAAATTGGCCCCGGTCATCCAGCAGCCAAATCTTTCGGGGCTAAAGTGGTTAAGGCAGTGAAACTGATCAAATCACCTGTGCAAAATAATGGAAAAGCTTGAAAACATGACCTGTTGGGGGCGCCTTGAGAACCCCGATGCACCGATGGGAAGCGCTCCGTAGATTATAACGGTAACTGATTTTCATGCGCGTTTAGCGAGCTTGTAATCCTGCGTTGTAAATGCGACGGCGCGAATGAAGCTCCTCAGTGAACCGCGGCACAAAGTACGGGACGCGATCGTTATAAATTGATTGGATAAGACACAAAGTAACCCAATCGCACTCACAGCAAGCAGAAGAAGAGAAGAAGGGAGAATTACCTGCGACTGCCAGCGAAGTCCCAGCTACTCTGAGCCTGGCACAGTGACAGCCTAGTGTTATTGTGCAGAAGCCCCTCCCCTTCTTATCTTGGCTGCAAACTGCTTAACCCCTTCCTTATCCACTCCGCTCAGCAATAAAAAAAACATTACAACAGTACAGGCGGCCCCCCTGCTCGGCCCCCTCCTATAACCCGTCTTTGCAGCGCAGGGAAGGGCGACGCATGTCAAACAAAAACCAGAAAGAAAATTCCCGACTTTGCTTACCGACCAAATTCTAAAGTCCAAAGACTAATGCTGCTAGGTGGCAAAAAGACCAGGGACAGGGAGGGGGGGGAGGGGGGTGCAACTTACCTGACACACATACCCTGACCTGCGCGCACGTGCGTGTGTGTCAGTACACAGACATGTAAGTCAGTGTGTATGTATGTCAGTTACACATTCCATGAGATCAGCATGTAAGGAAGTTCTTAGCATGTCTTTCAGGGTTGTTCCTGAGACTTGACCTACATACACCACTGACCAGACCTACTGACACTGACCTGACCTACTGACACTGACCTGACCTGTCCTACATACACTGACCTGACCTGACCTACATACACTGACCTGTCCTACATACACTGACCTGACCTGACCTACATACACTGACCTGTCCTACATACACTGACCTGTCCTACATACACTGACCTGTCCTACATACACTGACCTGACCTGTCCTTCATACACTGACCTGACCTGTCCTACATACACTGACCTGTCCTTCATACACTGACCTGTCCTACATACACTGACACTGACCTGTCCTACATACACTGACCTGTCCTACATACACTGACCTGACCTGTCCTTCATACACTGACCTGACCTGTCCTACATACACTGACACTGACCTGTCCTACATACACTGACACTGACCTGTCCTACATACACTGACCTGTCCTACATACACTGACACTGACCTGTCCTACATACACTGACCTGACCTGTCCTACATACACTGACCTGTCCTACATACACTGACCTGACCTACATACACTGACACTGACCTGTCCTACATACACTGACCTGGCCTGACCTACTGACACTGACCTGTCCTACATACACTGACCTGACCTGTCCTACATACACTGACCTGGCCTGACCTACTGACACTGACCTGACCTACATACACTGACCTGACCTGTCCTACATACACTGACCTGACCTGTCCTACATACACTGACCTGACCTGACCTACATACACTGACCTGTCCTACATACACTGACCTGTCCTTCATACACTGACACTGACCTGTCCTACATACACTGACCTGACCTGTCCTACATACACTGACCTGTCCTACATACACTGACCTGTCCTTCATACACTGACCTGTCCTACATACACTGACACTGACCTGTCCTTCATACACTGACCTGTCCTGACCTGTCCTACATACACTGACCTGTCCTACATACACTGACACTGACCTGTCCTACATACACTGACCTGACCTGTCCTTCATACACTGACCTGTCCTGTCCTTCATACACTGACCTGTCCTACATACACTGACACTGACCTGTCCTTCATACACTGACCTGTCCTGACCTGTCCTACATACACTGACCTGTCCTACATACACTGACCTGACCTGTCCTACATACACTGACACTGACCTGTCCTTCATACACTGACCTGTCCTACATACACTGACACTGACCTGTCCTACATACTCTGACACTGACCTGTCCTACATACACTGACACTGACCTGTCCTACATACACTGACCTGACCTACATACACTGACACTGACCTGTCCTTCATACACTGACCTGTCCTGACCTGTCCTACTGACACTGACCTGTCCTACATACACTGACCTGACCTGTCCTTCATACACTGACCTGTCCTGACCTGTCCTACATACACTGACACTGACCTGTCCTTCATACACTGACCTGTCCTACATACACTGACCTGTCCTACATACACTGACCTGTCCTACATACACTGACCTGTCCTTCATACACTGACCTGTCCTACATACACTGACCTGTCCTTCATACACTGACCTGTCCTACATACACTGACCTGTCCTACATACACTGACCTGACCTACATACACTGACCTGACCTGACCTACATACACTGACACTGACCTGTCCTACATACACTGACCTGACCTGTCCTACATACACTGACCTGACCTGTCCTACATACACTGACCTGGCCTGACCTACTGACACTGACCTGACCTGTCCTACATACACTGACCTGACCTGTCCTACATACACTGACCTGGCCTGACCTACTGACACTGACCTGACCTGTCCTACATACACTGACCTGTCCTACATACACTGACCTGACCTGACCTACATACACTGACACTGACCTGTCCTACATACACTGACCTGACCTGTCCTACATACACTGACCTGTCCTACATACACTGACCTGACCTGTCCTACATACACTGACCTGGCCTGACCTACTGACACTGACCTGACCTGTCCTACATACACTGACCTGGCCTGACCTACTGACACTGACCTGACCTGTCCTACATACACTGACCTGACCTGTCCTACATACACATACCTGTCCTACATACACTGACACTGACCTGTCCTACATACACTGACCTGACCTGTCCTACATACACTGACCTGACCTGACCTGACCTGTCCTACATACACTGACCTGTCCTACATACACTGACCTGTCCTACATACACTGACCTGTCCTACATACACTGACCTGACCTGTCCTACATACACTGACCTGACCTGTCCTACATACACTGACCTGACCTGTCCTTCATACACTGACCTGTCCTGTCCTACATACACTGACACTGACCTGTCCTACATACTCTGACACTGACCTGTCCTACATACACTGACACTGACCTGTCCTACATACACTGACCTGTCCTACATACACTGACACTGACCTGTCCTTCATACACTGACCTGTCCTGACCTGTCCTACATACACTGACCTGTCCTACATACACTGACCTGACCTGACCTACATACACTGACACTGACCTGTCCTACATACACTGACCTGACCTGTCCTACATACACTGACCTGTCCTGTCCTTCATACACTGACCTGTCCTACATACACTGACCTGTCCTACATACACTGACCTGTCCTGCATACACTGACCTGACCTACATACACTGACCTGTCCTACATACACTGACCTGACCTGTCCTACATACACTGACCTGACCTGTCCTACATACACTGACCTGACCTGTCCTTCATACACTGACCTGTCCTGTCCTACATACACTGACACTGACCTGTCCTACATACTCTGACACTGACCTGTCCTACATACACTGACACTGACCTGTCCTACATACACTGACCTGTCCTACATACACTGACACTGACCTGTCCTTCATACACTGACCTGTCCTGACCTGTCCTACATACACTGACCTGTCCTACATACACTGACCTGACCTGACCTACATACACTGACACTGACCTGTCCTACATACACTGACCTGACCTGTCCTACATACACTGACCTGTCCTGTCCTTCATACACTGACCTGTCCTACATACACTGACCTGTCCTACATACACTGACCTGTCCTGCATACACTGACCTGACCTACATACACTGACCTGTCCTACATACACTGACCTGACCTGTCCTACATACACTGACATGTCCTACATACACTGACCTGACCTGACCTGTCCTACTGACACTGACCTGTCCTACATTCACTGACCTGACCTGTCCTACATACACTGACCTGTCCTACATACACTGACACTGACCTGTCCTTCATACACTGACCTGTCCTACATACACTGACCTGTCCTACATACACTGACACTGACCTGTCCTACATACTCTGACACTGACCTGTCCTACATACACTGACCTGACCTACATACACTGACACTGACCTGTCCTACATACACTGACCTGTCCTACATACACTGACCTGACCTGTCCTTCATACACTGACCTGTCCTGACCTGTCCTACTGACACTGACCTGTCCTACATACACTGACCTGTCCTGACCTGTCCTACTGACACTGACCTGTCCTACATACACTGACCTGACCTGTCCTTCATACACTGACCTGTCCTGACCTGTCCTACATACACTGACCTGACCTGTCCTACATTCACTGACCTGACCTGTCCTACATACACTGACCTGTCCTACATACACTGACACTGACCTGTCCTTCATACACTGACCTGTCCTACATACACTGACCTGTCCTACATACACTGACCTGTCCTTCATACACTGACCTGTCCTACATACACTGACCTGTCCTTCATACACTGACCTGTCCTACATACACTGACCTGTCCTACATACACTGACCTGACCTACATACACTGACCTGACCTGACCTACATACACTGACACTGACCTGTCCTACATACACTGACCTGTCCTACATACACTGACACTGACCTGTCCTACATACACTGACCTGACCTGACCTGTCCTACATACACTGACCTGACCTGTCCTACATACACTGACCTGACCTGACCTACATACACTGACCTGACCTGACCTACATACACTGACACTGACCTGTCCTACATACACTGACCTGACCTACATACACTGACACTGACCTGTCCTACATACACTGACCTGACCTGTTCTACATACACTGACCTGTCCTACATACACTGACCTGACCTGTCCTACATACACTGACCTGTCCTGTCCTTCATACACTGACCTGTCCTACATACACTGACCTGTCCTACATACACTGACCTGTCCTGCATACACTGACCTGACCTACATACACTGACCTGTCCTACATACACTGACCTGACCTGTCCTACATACACTGACATGTCCCACATACACTGACCTGTCCTACATACACTGACCTGACCTGACCTGTCCTACTGACACTGACCTGTCCTACATTCACTGACCTGACCTGTCCTACATACACTGACCTGTCCTACATACACTGACACTGACCTGTCCTTCATACACTGACCTGTCCTACATACACTGACCTGTCCTACATACACTGACACTGACCTGTCCTACATACACTGACCTGACCTGTCCTACATACACTGACCTGTCCTACATACACTGACACTGACCTGTCCTACATACACTGACCTGTCCTACATACACTGACCTGACCTGTCCTTCATACACTGACCTGTCCTGACCTGTCCTACTGACACTGACCTGTCCTACATACACTGACCTGTCCTGACCTGTCCTACTGACACTGACCTGTCCTACATACACTGACCTGACCTGTCCTTCATACACTGACCTGTCCTGACCTGTCCTACATACACTGACCTGACCTGTCCTACATACACTGACCTGACCTGTCCTACATACACTGACCTGTCCTACATACACTGACACTGACCTGTCCTTCATACACTGACCTGTCCTACATACACTGACCTGTCCTACATACACTGACCTGTCCTTCATACACTGACCTGTCCTACATACACTGACCTGTCCTTCATACACTGACCTGTCCTACATACACTGACCTGTCCTACATACACTGACCTGACCTACATACACTGACCTGACCTGACCTACATACACTGACACTGACCTGTCCTACATACACTGATCTGTCCTGTCCTACATACACTGACCTGTCCTACATACACTGACCTGTCCTTCATACACTGACACTGACCTGTCCTACATACACTGACCTGACCTGTCCTACATACACTGACCTGACCTGACCTACATACACTGACCTGACCTGACCTACATACACTGACACTGACCTGTCCTACATACACTGACCTGACCTACATACACTGACACTGACCTGTCCTACATACACTGACCTGACCTGTTCTACATACACTGACCTGTCCTACATACACTGACCTGTCCTACATACACTGACACTGACCTGTCCTATATACACTGACCTGTCCTTCATACACTGACCTGTCCTACATACACTGACCTGTCCTACATACACTGACCTGTCCTTCATACACTGACCTGTCCTACATACACTGACCTGACCTGTCCTACATACACTGACCTGACCTACATACACTGACCTGACCTGACCTACATACACTGACACTGACCTGTCCTACATACACTGATCTGTCCTGTCCTACATACACTGACCTGTCCTACATACACTGACCTGTCCTACATACACTGACACTGACCTGTCCTACATACACTGACCTGTCCTACATACACTGACCTGTCCTACATACACTGACACTGACCTGTCCTACATACACTGACCTGTCCTACATACACTGACCTGTCCTACATACACTGACACTGACCTGTCCTACATACACTGACCTGTCCTACATACACTGACACTGACCTGTCCTACATACACTGACCTGACCTGTCCTACATACACTGACCTGTCCTACATACACTGACCTGACCTACATACACTGACACTGACCTGTCCTACATACACTGACCTGGCCTGACCTACTGACACTGACCTGTCCTACATACACTGACCTGTCCTACATACACTGACACTGACCTGTCCTACATACACTGACCTGGCCTGACCTACTGACACTGACCTGACCTACATACACTGACCTGACCTGTCCTACATACACTGACCTGACCTGTCCTACATACACTGACCTGACCTGACCTACATACACTGACCTGTCCTACATACACTGACCTGTCCTTCATACACTGACACTGACCTGTCCTACATACACTGACACTGACCTGTCCTACATACACTGACCTGACCTGTCCTACATACACTGACCTGTCCTACATACACTGACCTGTCCTTCATACACTGACCTGTCCTACATACACTGACACTGACCTGTCCTTCATACACTGACCTGTCCTGACCTGTCCTACATACACTGACCTGTCCTACATACACTGACACTGACCTGTCCTACATACACTGACCTGACCTGTCCTACATACACTGACCTGTCCTGTCCTTCATACACTGACCTGTCCTACATACACTGACACTGACCTGTCCTTCATACACTGACCTGTCCTGACCTGTCCTACATACACTGACCTGACCTGTCCTACATACACTGACACTGACCTGTCCTTCATACACTGACCTGTCCTACATACACTGACACTGACCTGTCCTACATACTCTGACACTGACCTGTCCTACATACACTGACACTGACCTGTCCTACATACACTGACCTGACCTACATACACTGACACTGACCTGTCCTTCATACACTGACCTGTCCTGACCTGTCCTACTGACACTGACCTGTCCTACATACACTGACCTGACCTGTCCTTCATACACTGACCTGTCCTGACCTGTCCTACATTCACTGACCTGACCTGTCCTTCATACACTGACCTGTCCTACATACACTGACACTGACCTGTCCTTCATACACTGACCTGTCCTACATACACTGACCTGTCCTACATACACTGACCTGTCCTACATACACTGACCTGTCCTTCATACACTGACCTGTCCTACATACACTGACCTGTCCTTCATACACTGACCTGTCCTACATACACTGACCTGTCCTACATACACTGACCTGACCTACATACACTGACCTGACCTGACCTACATACACTGACACTGACCTGTCCTACATACACTGACCTGACCTGTCCTACATACACTGACCTGACCTGTCCTACATACACTGACCTGGCCTGACCTACTGACACTGACCTGACCTGTCCTACATACACTGACCTGGCCTGACCTACTGACACTGACCTGACCTGTCCTACATACACTGACCTGTCCTACATACACTGACCTGACCTGACCTACATACACTGACACTGACCTGTCCTACATACACTGACCTGACCTGTCCTACATACACTGACCTGTCCTACATACACTGACCTGACCTGTCCTACATACACTGACCTGACCTGTCCTACATACACTGACCTGGCCTGACCTACTGACACTGACCTGACCTGTCCTACATACACTGACCTGGCCTGACCTACTGACACTGACCTGACCTGTCCTACATACACTGACCTGACCTGTCCTACATACACATACCTGTCCTACATACACTGACACTGACCTGTCCTACATACACTGACCTGACCTGTCCTACATACACTGACCTGACCTGACCTGACCTGTCCTACATACACTGACCTGTCCTACATACACTGACCTGTCCTACATACACTGACCTGTCCTACATACACTGACACTGACCTGTCCTACATACACTGACCTGACCTGTCCTACATACACTGACCTGACCTGTCCTACATACACTGACCTGACCTGTCCTTCATACACTGACCTGTCCTGTCCTACATACACTGACACTGACCTGTCCTACATACTCTGACACTGACCTGTCCTACATACACTGACACTGACCTGTCCTACATACACTGACCTGTCCTACATACACTGACACTGACCTGTCCTTCATACACTGACCTGTCCTGACCTGTCCTACATACACTGACCTGTCCTACATACACTGACCTGACCTGACCTACATACACTGACACTGACCTGTCCTACATACACTGACCTGACCTGTCCTACATACACTGACCTGACCTACATACACTGACCTGACCTGACCTACATACACTGACACTGACCTGTCCTACATACACTGATCTGTCCTGTCCTACATACACTGACCTGTCCTACATACACTGACCTGTCCTACATACACTGACCTGTCCTACATACACTGACACTGACCTGTCCTACATACACTGACCTGTCCTACATACACTGACCTGTCCTACATACACTGACACTGACCTGTCCTACATACACTGACCTGTCCTACATACACTGACCTGTCCTACATACACTGACACTGACCTGTCCTACATACACTGACCTGTCCTACATACACTGACACTGACCTGTCCTACATACACTGACCTGACCTGTCCTACATACACTGACCTGACCTGTCCTACATACACTGACCTGACCTGACCTACATACACTGACCTGACCTGACCTACATACACTGACACTGACCTGTCCTACATACACTGACCTGACCTACATACACTGACACTGACCTGTCCTACATACACTGACCTGACCTGTTCTACATACACTGACCTGTCCTACATACACTGACCTGACCTGTCCTACATACACTGACCTGTCCTGTCCTTCATACACTGACCTGTCCTACATACACTGACCTGTCCTACATACACTGACCTGTCCTGCATACACTGACCTGACCTACATACACTGACCTGTCCTACATACACTGACCTGACCTGTCCTACATACACTGACATGTCCCACATACACTGACCTGTCCTACATACACTGACCTGACCTGACCTGTCCTACTGACACTGACCTGTCCTACATTCACTGACCTGACCTGTCCTACATACACTGACCTGTCCTACATACACTGACACTGACCTGTCCTACATACACTGACCTGTCCTACATACACTGACCTGTCCTACATACACTGACACTGACCTGTCCTACATACACTGACCTGACCTGTCCTACATACACTGACCTGTCCTACATACACTGACACTGACCTGTCCTACATACACTGACCTGTCCTACATACACTGACCTGACCTGTCCTTCATACACTGACCTGTCCTGACCTGTCCTACTGACACTGACCTGTCCTACATACACTGACCTGTCCTGACCTGTCCTACTGACACTGACCTGTCCTACATACACTGACCTGACCTGTCCTTCATACACTGACCTGTCCTGACCTGTCCTACATACACTGACCTGACCTGTCCTACATTCACTGACCTGACCTGTCCTACATACACTGACCTGTCCTACATACACTGACACTGACCTGTCCTTCATACACTGACCTGTCCTACATACACTGACCTGTCCTACATACACTGACCTGTCCTTCATACACTGACCTGTCCTACATACACTGACCTGTCCTACATACACTGACCTGACCTACATACACTGACCTGACCTGACCTACATACACTGACACTGACCTGTCCTACATACACTGATCTGTCCTGTCCTACATACACTGACCTGTCCTACATACACTGACCTGTCCTTCATACACTGACACTGACCTGTCCTACATACACTGACCTGACCTGTCCTACATACACTGACCTGACCTGACCTACATACACTGACCTGACCTGACCTACATACACTGACACTGACCTGTCCTACATACACTGACCTGACCTACATACACTGACACTGACCTGTCCTACATACACTGACCTGACCTGTTCTACATACACTGACCTGTCCTACATACACTGACCTGTCCTACATACACTGACACTGACCTGTCCTATATACACTGACCTGTCCTTCATACACTGACCTGTCCTACATACACTGACCTGTCCTACATACACTGACCTGTCCTTCATACACTGACCTGTCCTACATACACTGACCTGACCTGTCCTACATACACTGACCTGACCTACATACACTGACCTGACCTGACCTACATACACTGACACTGACCTGTCCTACATACACTGATCTGTCCTGTCCTACATACACTGACCTGTCCTACATACACTGACCTGTCCTACATACACTGACACTGACCTGTCCTACATACACTGACCTGTCCTACATACACTGACCTGTCCTACATACACTGACACTGACCTGTCCTACATACACTGACCTGTCCTACATACACTGACCTGTCCTACATACACTGACACTGACCTGTCCTACATACACTGACCTGTCCTACATACACTGACACTGACCTGTCCTACATACACTGACCTGACCTGTCCTACATACACTGACCTGTCCTACATACACTGACCTGACCTACATACACTGACACTGACCTGTCCTACATACACTGACCTGGCCTGACCTACTGACACTGACCTGTCCTACATACACTGACCTGTCCTACATACACTGACACTGACCTGTCCTACATACACTGACCTGGCCTGACCTACTGACACTGACCTGACCTACATACACTGACCTGACCTGTCCTACATACACTGACCTGACCTGTCCTACATACACTGACCTGACCTGACCTACATACACTGACCTGTCCTACATACACTGACCTGTCCTTCATACACTGACACTGACCTGTCCTACATACACTGACACTGACCTGTCCTACATACACTGACCTGACCTGTCCTACATACACTGACCTGTCCTACATACACTGACCTGTCCTTCATACACTGACCTGTCCTACATACACTGACACTGACCTGTCCTTCATACACTGACCTGTCCTGACCTGTCCTACATACACTGACCTGTCCTACATACACTGACACTGACCTGTCCTACATACACTGACCTGACCTGTCCTTCATACACTGACCTGTCCTGTCCTTCATACACTGACCTGTCCTACATACACTGACACTGACCTGTCCTTCATACACTGACCTGTCCTGACCTGTCCTACATACACTGACCTGACCTGTCCTACATACACTGACACTGACCTGTCCTTCATACACTGACCTGTCCTACATACACTGACACTGACCTGTCCTACATACTCTGACACTGACCTGTCCTACATACACTGACACTGACCTGTCCTACATACACTGACCTGACCTACATACACTGACACTGACCTGTCCTTCATACACTGACCTGTCCTGACCTGTCCTACTGACACTGACCTGTCCTACATACACTGACCTGACCTGTCCTTCATACACTGACCTGTCCTGACCTGTCCTACATTCACTGACCTGACCTGTCCTTCATACACTGACCTGTCCTACATACACTGACACTGACCTGTCCTTCATACACTGACCTGTCCTACATACACTGACCTGTCCTACATACACTGACCTGTCCTACATACACTGACCTGTCCTTCATACACTGACCTGTCCTACATACACTGACCTGTCCTTCATACACTGACCTGTCCTACATACACTGACCTGTCCTACATACACTGACCTGACCTACATACACTGACCTGACCTGACCTACATACACTGACACTGACCTGTCCTACATACACTGACCTGACCTGTCCTACATACACTGACCTGACCTGTCCTACATACACTGACCTGGCCTGACCTACTGACACTGACCTGACCTGTCCTACATACACTGACCTGGCCTGACCTACTGACACTGACCTGACCTGTCCTACATACACTGACCTGTCCTACATACACTGACCTGACCTGACCTACATACACTGACACTGACCTGTCCTACATACACTGACCTGACCTGTCCTACATACACTGACCTGTCCTACATACACTGACCTGACCTGTCCTACATACACTGACCTGACCTGTCCTACATACACTGACCTGGCCTGACCTACTGACACTGACCTGACCTGTCCTACATACACTGACCTGGCCTGACCTACTGACACTGACCTGACCTGTCCTACATACACTGACCTGACCTGTCCTACATACACATACCTGTCCTACATACACTGACACTGACCTGTCCTACATACACTGACCTGACCTGTCCTACATACACTGACCTGACCTGACCTGACCTGTCCTACATACACTGACCTGTCCTACATACACTGACCTGTCCTACATACACTGACCTGTCCTACATACACTGACACTGACCTGTCCTACATACACTGACCTGACCTGTCCTACATACACTGACCTGACCTGTCCTACATACACTGACCTGACCTGTCCTTCATACACTGACCTGTCCTGTCCTACATACACTGACACTGACCTGTCCTACATACTCTGACACTGACCTGTCCTACATACACTGACACTGACCTGTCCTACATACACTGACCTGTCCTACATACACTGACACTGACCTGTCCTTCATACACTGACCTGTCCTGACCTGTCCTACATACACTGACCTGTCCTACATACACTGACCTGACCTGACCTACATACACTGACACTGACCTGTCCTACATACACTGACCTGACCTGTCCTACATACACTGACCTGACCTACATACACTGACCTGACCTGACCTACATACACTGACACTGACCTGTCCTACATACACTGATCTGTCCTGTCCTACATACACTGACCTGTCCTACATACACTGACCTGTCCTACATACACTGACCTGTCCTACATACACTGACACTGACCTGTCCTACATACACTGACCTGTCCTACATACACTGACCTGTCCTACATACACTGACACTGACCTGTCCTACATACACTGACCTGTCCTACATACACTGACCTGTCCTACATACACTGACACTGACCTGTCCTACATACACTGACCTGTCCTACATACACTGACACTGACCTGTCCTACATACACTGACCTGACCTGTCCTACATACACTGACCTGACCTGTCCTACATACACTGACCTGACCTGACCTACATACACTGACCTGACCTGACCTACATACACTGACACTGACCTGTCCTACATACACTGACCTGACCTACATACACTGACACTGACCTGTCCTACATACACTGACCTGACCTGTTCTACATACACTGACCTGTCCTACATACACTGACCTGACCTGTCCTACATACACTGACCTGTCCTGTCCTTCATACACTGACCTGTCCTACATACACTGACCTGTCCTACATACACTGACCTGTCCTGCATACACTGACCTGACCTACATACACTGACCTGTCCTACATACACTGACCTGACCTGTCCTACATACACTGACATGTCCCACATACACTGACCTGTCCTACATACACTGACCTGACCTGACCTGTCCTACTGACACTGACCTGTCCTACATTCACTGACCTGACCTGTCCTACATACACTGACCTGTCCTACATACACTGACACTGACCTGTCCTTCATACACTGACCTGTCCTACATACACTGACCTGTCCTACATACACTGACACTGACCTGTCCTACATACACTGACCTGACCTGTCCTACATACACTGACCTGTCCTACATACACTGACACTGACCTGTCCTACATACACTGACCTGTCCTACATACACTGACCTGACCTGTCCTTCATACACTGACCTGTCCTGACCTGTCCTACTGACACTGACCTGTCCTACATACACTGACCTGTCCTGACCTGTCCTACTGACACTGACCTGTCCTACATACACTGACCTGACCTGTCCTTCATACACTGACCTGTCCTGACCTGTCCTACATACACTGACCTGACCTGTCCTACATTCACTGACCTGACCTGTCCTACATACACTGACCTGTCCTACATACACTGACACTGACCTGTCCTTCATACACTGACCTGTCCTACATACACTGACCTGTCCTACATACACTGACCTGTCCTTCATACACTGACCTGTCCTACATACACTGACCTGTCCTTCATACACTGACCTGTCCTACATACACTGACCTGTCCTACATACACTGACCTGACCTACATACACTGACCTGACCTGACCTACATACACTGACACTGACCTGTCCTACATACACTGATCTGTCCTGTCCTACATACACTGACCTGTCCTACATACACTGACCTGTCCTTCATACACTGACACTGACCTGTCCTACATACACTGACCTGACCTGTCCTACATACACTGACCTGACCTGACCTACATACACTGACCTGACCTGACCTACATACACTGACACTGACCTGTCCTACATACACTGACCTGACCTACATACACTGACACTGACCTGTCCTACATACACTGACCTGACCTGTTCTACATACACTGACCTGTCCTACATACACTGACCTGTCCTACATACACTGACACTGACCTGTCCTACATACACTGACCTGTCCTTCATACACTGACCTGTCCTACATACACTGACCTGTCCTACATACACTGACCTGTCCTTCATACACTGACCTGTCCTACATACACTGACCTGACCTGTCCTACATACACTGACCTGACCTACATACACTGACCTGACCTGACCTACATACACTGACACTGACCTGTCCTACATACACTGATCTGTCCTGTCCTACATACACTGACCTGTCCTACATACACTGACCTGTCCTACATACACTGACACTGACCTGTCCTACATACACTGACCTGTCCTACATACACTGACCTGTCCTACATACACTGACACTGACCTGTCCTACATACACTGACCTGTCCTACATACACTGACACTGACCTGTCCTACATACACTGACCTGTCCTACATACACTGACACTGACCTGTCCTACATACACTGACCTGACCTGTCCTACATACACTGACCTGTCCTACATACACTGACCTGACCTACATACACTGACACTGACCTGTCCTACATACACTGACCTGGCCTGACCTACTGACACTGACCTGTCCTACATACACTGACCTGTCCTACATACACTGACACTGACCTGTCCTACATACACTGACCTGGCCTGACCTACTGACACTGACCTGACCTACATACACTGACCTGACCTGTCCTACATACACTGACCTGACCTGTCCTACATACACTGACCTGACCTGACCTACATACACTGACCTGTCCTACATACACTGACCTGTCCTTCATACACTGACACTGACCTGTCCTACATACACTGACACTGACCTGTCCTACATACACTGACCTGACCTGTCCTACATACACTGACCTGTCCTACATACACTGACCTGTCCTTCATACACTGACCTGTCCTACATACACTGACACTGACCTGTCCTTCATACACTGACCTGTCCTGACCTGTCCTACATACACTGACCTGTCCTACATACACTGACACTGACCTGTCCTACATACACTGACCTGACCTGTCCTTCATACACTGACCTGTCCTGTCCTTCATACACTGACCTGTCCTACATACACTGACACTGACCTGTCCTTCATACACTGACCTGTCCTGACCTGTCCTACATACACTGACCTGACCTGTCCTACATACACTGACACTGACCTGTCCTTCATACACTGACCTGTCCTACATACACTGACACTGACCTGTCCTACATACTCTGACACTGACCTGTCCTACATACACTGACACTGACCTGTCCTACATACACTGACCTGACCTACATACACTGACACTGACCTGTCCTTCATACACTGACCTGTCCTGACCTGTCCTACTGACACTGACCTGTCCTACATACACTGACCTGACCTGTCCTTCATACACTGACCTGTCCTGACCTGTCCTACATTCACTGACCTGACCTGTCCTACATACACTGACCTGTCCTACATACACTGACACTGACCTGTCCTTCATACACTGACCTGTCCTACATACACTGACCTGTCCTACATACACTGACCTGTCCTACATACACTGACCTGTCCTTCATACACTGACCTGTCCTACATACACTGACCTGTCCTTCATACACTGACCTGTCCTACATACACTGACCTGTCCTACATACACTGACCTGACCTACATACACTGACCTGACCTGACCTACATACACTGACACTGACCTGTCCTACATACACTGACCTGACCTGTCCTACATACACTGACCTGACCTGTCCTACATACACTGACCTGGCCTGACCTACTGACACTGACCTGACCTGTCCTACATACACTGACCTGGCCTGACCTACTGACACTGACCTGACCTGTCCTACATACACTGACCTGTCCTACATACACTGACCTGACCTGACCTACATACACTGACACTGACCTGTCCTACATACACTGACCTGACCTGTCCTACATACACTGACCTGTCCTACATACACTGACCTGACCTGTCCTACATACACTGACCTGACCTGTCCTACATACACTGACCTGGCCTGACCTACTGACACTGACCTGACCTGTCCTACATACACTGACCTGGCCTGACCTACTGACACTGACCTGACCTGTCCTACATACACTGACCTGACCTGTCCTACATACACTGACCTGTCCTACATACACTGACACTGACCTGTCCTACATACACTGACCTGACCTGTCCTACATACACTGACCTGACCTGACCTGACCTGTCCTACATACACTGACCTGTCCTACATACACTGACCTGTCCTACATACACTGACCTGTCCTACATACACTGACACTGACCTGTCCTACATACACTGACCTGACCTGTCCTACATACACTGACCTGACCTGTCCTACATACACTGACCTGACCTGTCCTTCATACACTGACCTGTCCTGTCCTACATACACTGACACTGACCTGTCCTACATACTCTGACACTGACCTGTCCTACATACACTGACACTGACCTGTCCTACATACACTGACCTGTCCTACATACACTGACACTGACCTGTCCTTCATACACTGACCTGTCCTGACCTGTCCTACATACACTGACCTGTCCTACATACACTGACCTGACCTGACCTACATACACTGACACTGACCTGTCCTACATACACTGACCTGACCTGTCCTACATACACTGACCTGACCTACATACACTGACCTGACCTGACCTACATACACTGACACTGACCTGTCCTACATACACTGATCTGTCCTGTCCTACATACACTGACCTGTCCTACATACACTGACCTGTCCTACATACACTGACCTGTCCTACATACACTGACACTGACCTGTCCTACATACACTGACCTGTCCTACATACACTGACCTGTCCTACATACACTGACACTGACCTGTCCTACATACACTGACCTGTCCTACATACACTGACACTGACCTGTCCTACATACACTGACCTGTCCTACATACACTGACACTGACCTGTCCTACATACACTGACCTGTCCTACATACACTGACCTGACCTACATACACTGACACTGACCTGTCCTACATACACTGACCTGACCTGTCCTACATACACTGACCTGTCCTACATACACTGACCTGACCTACATACACTGACACTGACCTGTCCTACATACACTGACCTGGCCTGACCTACTGACACTGACCTGTCCTACATACACTGACCTGTCCTACATACACTGACACTGACCTGTCCTACATACACTGACCTGGCCTGACCTACTGACACTGACCTGACCTACATACACTGACCTGACCTGTCCTACATACACTGACCTGACCTGTCCTACATACACTGACCTGACCTGACCTACATACACTGACCTGTCCTACATACACTGACCTGTCCTTCATACACTGACACTGACCTGTCCTACATACACTGACACTGACCTGTCCTACATACACTGACCTGACCTGTCCTACATACACTGACCTGTCCTACATACACTGACCTGTCCTTCATACACTGACCTGTCCTACATACACTGACACTGACCTGTCCTTCATACACTGACCTGTCCTGACCTGTCCTACATACACTGACCTGTCCTACATACACTGACACTGACCTGTCCTACATACACTGACCTGACCTGTCCTTCATACACTGACCTGTCCTGTCCTTCATACACTGACCTGTCCTACATACACTGACACTGACCTGTCCTTCATACACTGACCTGTCCTGACCTGTCCTACATACACTGACCTGACCTGTCCTACATACACTGACACTGACCTGTCCTTCATACACTGACCTGTCCTACATACACTGACACTGACCTGTCCTACATACTCTGACACTGACCTGTCCTACATACACTGACACTGACCTGTCCTACATACACTGACCTGACCTACATACACTGACACTGACCTGTCCTTCATACACTGACCTGTCCTGACCTGTCCTACTGACACTGACCTGTCCTACATACACTGACCTGACCTGGCCTTCATACACTGACCTGTCCTGACCTGTCCTACATTCACTGACCTGACCTGTCCTACATACACTGACCTGTCCTACATACACTGACACTGACCTGTCCTTCATACACTGACCTGTCCTACATACACTGACCTGTCCTACATACACTGACCTGTCCTACATACACTGACCTGTCCTTCATACACTGACCTGTCCTACATACACTGACCTGTCCTTCATACACTGACCTGTCCTACATACACTGACCTGTCCTACATACACTGACCTGACCTACATACACTGACCTGACCTGACCTACATACACTGACACTGACCTGTCCTACATACACTGACCTGACCTGTCCTACATACACTGACCTGACCTGTCCTACATACACTGACCTGGCCTGACCTACTGACACTGACCTGACCTGTCCTACATACACTGACCTGGCCTGACCTACTGACACTGACCTGACCTGTCCTACATACACTGACCTGTCCTACATACACTGACCTGACCTGACCTACATACACTGACACTGACCTGTCCTACATACACTGACCTGACCTGTCCTACATACACTGACCTGTCCTACATACACTGACCTGACCTGTCCTACATACACTGACCTGGCCTGACCTACTGACACTGACCTGACCTGTCCTACATACACTGACCTGGCCTGACCTACTGACACTGACCTGACCTGTCCTACATACACTGACCTGACCTGTCCTACATACACATACCTGTCCTACATACACTGACACTGACCTGTCCTACATACACTGACCTGACCTGTCCTACATACACTGACCTGACCTGACCTGACCTGTCCTACATACACTGACCTGTCCTACATACACTGACCTGTCCTACATACACTGACCTGTCCTACATACACTGACACTGACCTGTCCTACATACACTGACCTGACCTGTCCTACATACACTGACCTGACCTGTCCTACATACACTGACCTGACCTGTCCTTCATACACTGACCTGTCCTGTCCTACATACACTGACACTGACCTGTCCTACATACTCTGACACTGACCTGTCCTACATACACTGACACTGACCTGTCCTACATACACTGACCTGTCCTACATACACTGACACTGACCTGTCCTTCATACACTGACCTGTCCTGACCTGTCCTACATACACTGACCTGTCCTACATACACTGACCTGACCTGACCTACATACACTGACACTGACCTGTCCTACATACACTGACCTGACCTGTCCTACATACACTGACCTGTCCTGTCCTTCATACACTGACCTGTCCTACATACACTGACCTGTCCTGCATACACTGACCTGTCCTACATACACTGACCTGACCTGTCCTACATACACTGACATGTCCCACATACACTGACCTGTCCTACATACACTGACCTGACCTGACCTGTCCTACTGACACTGACCTGTCCTACATTCACTGACCTGACCTGTCCTACATACACTGACCTGTCCTACATACACTGACACTGACCTGTCCTTCATACACTGACCTGTCCTACATACACTGACCTGTCCTACATACACTGACACTGACCTGTCCTACATACTCTGACACTGACCTGTCCTACATACACTGACCTGACCTACATACACTGACACTGACCTGTCCTACATACACTGACCTGTCCTACATACACTGACCTGACCTGTCCTTCATACACTGACCTGTCCTGACCTGTCCTACTGACACTGACCTGTCCTACATACACTGACCTGTCCTGACCTGTCCTACTGACACTGACCTGTCCTACATACACTGACCTGACCTGTCCTTCATACACTGACCTGTCCTGACCTGTCCTACATACACTGACCTGACCTGTCCTACATTCACTGACCTGACCTGTCCTACATACACTGACCTGTCCTACATACACTGACACTGACCTGTCCTTCATACACTGACCTGTCCTACATACACTGACCTGTCCTACATACACTGACCTGTCCTTCATACACTGACCTGTCCTACATACACTGACCTGTCCTTCATACACTGACCTGTCCTACATACACTGACCTGTCCTACATACACTGACCTGACCTACATACACTGACCTGACCTGACCTACATACACTGACACTGACCTGTCCTACATACACTGATCTGTCCTGTCCTACATACACTGACCTGACCTGTCCTACATACACTGACCTGACCTGACCTACATACACTGACCTGACCTGACCTACATACACTGACACTGACCTGTCCTACATACACTGACCTGACCTACATACACTGACACTGACCTGTCCTACATACACTGACCTGACCTGTCCTACATACACTGACCTGTCCTACATACACTGACACTGACCTGTCCTACATACACTGACCTGTCCTTCATACACTGACCTGTCCTACATACACTGACCTGTCCTTCATACACTGACCTGTCCTACATACACTGACCTGTCCTTCATACACTGACCTGTCCTACATACACTGATCTGTCCTTCATACACTGACCTGTCCTACATACACTGACCTGACCTACATACACTGACCTGACCTGACCTACATACACTGACACTGACCTGTCCTACATACACTGATCTGTCCTGTCCTACATACACTGACCTGTCCTACATACACTGACCTGTCCTACATACACTGACACTGACCTGTCCTACATACACTGACCTGACCTGACCTGTCCTACATACACTGACCTGACCTGTCCTACATACACTGACCTGACCTGACCTACATACACTGACCTGACCTGACCTACATACACTGACACTGACCTGTCCTACATACACTGACCTGACCTACATACACTGACACTGACCTGTCCTACATACACTGACCTGACCTGTCCTACATACACTGACCTGTCCTACATACACTGACCTGTCCCACATACACTGACCTGACCTGACCTTGCAAATGACCTAGATACGCCGATTCACAAACGTATGTGCGCCCAGCGGAATTTTTTGCGTAGTTTGCGTAAGGCTTTTTCCGGCGTAACGTTGCTCCTGCTTCTATAAGGCGTACGCAATGTTAAGTATGGCCGTCGTTTGATTTTTTTACGTCGTTTGCGTAAGTCGTCCGTGAATGGGGCTGGACGTAATTTACGTTCACGTCGAAACCAATACGTCCTTGCGGCGTACTTTGGAGCAATGCACACTGGGATATGTACACGGACGGCGCATGCGCCGTTCGTTAAAAACGTCAATCACGTCGGGTCACCACCCATTTACATAAAACACCCCCCCTCATCCTCATTTGAATTAGGCGCGCTTACACCGGCCCCATTTACTTTACGCCGCCGTAACTTAGGAGGCAAGTGCTTTGTAAATACAGCACTTGCCCCTCTGATTTACGGCGGCGTACCGTAAATACGATACGCTACGCCGCCGTAACAATGCGCCCGGCTACCTGAATCTAGCCCAGCATATATTTTTTTTAGGGTTGTTGAAATGAACTATTAATTCCTCGATTAATCTTACATTTTTTTGATCGATCAAAATTCTTTTGATTGGTACTCACCTCTCCGCCGGCTTCTGGGCCTTCAGGGAGATCCGTCGGAGATCCGGTGACGTCACGGACACCGGCGGGGCTTGCCGTGTCCATCTGAAGGGCTCCTTTGCTGTGCCTTCATATCTGCATGCCGGCGGGACCTTACTATCTGCCACACGCAAGGGCTGTTACACTCCCCTCTATCACTTCCCTCTATCAACCTGGGATTCTACAACTATCCACCAGGAGTTGTGATAGTTCCCTTCATGGGACATCTACATGCCGACGGACTGATGTTATCCTCTCCTCATCTGGATTCAGCAGTGGTATCGTTGTACACATTTTTATACCAGTATCATACTTGGCTACATGTTTCTTACGACTGCTTTTGCTACCGTTTGGTATTACTTGCACCATTTTTACAGATTATGGGCCAGATTCTCAAAGGAGATACGACGGCCTATCTCCAGATACGCCGTCGTATCTCTGAGTCTGAGCCGTCGTATCTATGCGCCTGATTCTTAGAATCAGTTACGCATAGATTTCTATTAGATCCGTACATGCGGCGTACCAATGTTAAGTATGGACGTAGTTCCCGTGTCGAATTATGAATATTTTACGTTGTTTGGGTAATTCGTCCGTGAATGGGGCTGGGCGTAATTTACGTTCACGTCGAAACCAATACGTCCTTGCGGTGTACTTTGGAGCAAAGCACACTGGGATATTCCACGAACGGCACATGCGCCGTTCGTGAAAAACGTCAATCACGTCGGGTCACATAACATTTACATAAAACACGCCCCCCCTGTTCCACATTTGAATTAGGCGGGCTTACGCCGGCCTATTTACGCTACGCCGCCGCAACTTACGGAGCAAGTGCTTTGAGAATACAGCACTTGCCCATCTAAGTTGCGGAGGCGTAACGTAAATAGGATACGTTACGCCCGCTCAAAGATGCGCCGATCTACGTGAACCTGGGCCTATGTAGCTCCATCGATTTAATCTCCAGTGCAATATTTATTTTGTTACCTACTTGAAGACTATACAAGTTTTAATGCTATTCCCAGCGAGCGCTGGCTTTGTGTGTTTGTTGTATCCTGCTATCCATTTTTTCAGTGGTTGGGAGCTGCACTGGGAATCAGCCTGCAGGGAGATCAGCTAAAAGTAGTTGGATCTGTATGTGCGTTATAATTAATCAAAATTAGTCGATTAATCGATTAAAAAAAAAAATCGATTAATCGAACACAAAAATTTTAATCAGTAATGTCGGTCGTTTTTTGTCTTGGAAAAAAACGTTGTTTTTTATCATGGAAAAAAACTACGTTTTTCAAACTTCATTTTAAAAAACGAAGTTGCCCACACACCATTGTTTTTTCAAAATGCTCTAGCAAAGCGCGGTTACGTACAACACATACGACGGCACTCTGTTCCATTCAAGCTCCTGTCTCATAACTTGCTTCTGAGCATGCGCAGGTTTAAAACGTCGTTTAAAACGTCGTTTTAGCCCACACACGATCATTTTTTATGACACAAAAAACGACATTTTGAAAAACTACATAAAAAATTAAAACATGTTCGAATTTTTTTTTGGTCGTTTTTTTAGAAGACAAAAAACGATGTGAAGCCCACACACGATCATTTTAAATGACGTTTTTAAAAACGTTGTTTTATTTCATCACAAAAAACGACCGTGTGTACGCGGCATAACAGTAAAAAAAAAAATTTCATTAAACAAGAGAGCATATATCTTTTTTTTATTACACAAGAGAGCATCATTTTTTTGCTTTATAATCGTGTGAAAAAATAGGATTTTATGCTCACCGTAAAATCTCTTTCTCTGAGTTCATGGATGGACACAGCCTTAAAGTGGAGTTTCCATCTCCAATTTATTTTTTTCATTATTGTGCTCATTAGACCTAAAAAAGAAAAAAAAAAAGATACATTTTTACTCATCTGGAAATGCCTGTTGCTATGCGGCCCCACGAAATCTGCCTTTGGAATCACCTAGGAATCTGACATCATCTCCCTCTAATGCTCCTGGGGTACGCCCACCTCTATATCGCCGGCCGGAAAGAAGTGGGGGGTGTGTTGGCAGTTCAACGAGGGTTCCTGCAAGTTTGGGGGAACATGTCGTTTTAAGCATGAGTGCTCCGGATGTGGGGGTGCTCACCCCTTGTCCCGGTGTTTCAAAAAGGGGAAGCGGACGGGGGAGGCTGCTAACAAAAGGGATGATGCCAGTGAGGGGGGAAAGGATGGAGCCTTTTCTAAATAGGTATCCATACAGGGCGGCGGCGCGTCTGCTCGCCTCAGGGTTCTCCGAGGGTTTCGTCATTCCGTGTTCTTTGTTGGAGGCGCCACCCTTGGCGAAGAATTTACGGTCTGCCTTGGAGAACCCTGGGGTGGTGTCAGCAAAATTGGCGAAGGAGGTCGAGTTGGGTAGGATGGCGGGGCCGTTCACTGAAATGCCATTGCCGGATTTAGTGGTGTCGCCCCTGGGGGTGGTGCCAAAGAAAGAACCCAACAAGTTTCGCCTTATTCACCACCTCTCTTTTCCAAAGGGGGGGTCGGTGAATGATGCTATAGATCCAGAGGAATGCACGATATCGTACACGTCATTTGACGCGGCGGTGCGGTGGGTCCGGCGTTACGGAAAGGGGGCTCTTATGGCAAAATCAGACATCGAGTCTGCGTTTCGCTTGTTGCCGGTTCACCCGGACAGTTTTAGGCTGTTGGGGTGTCGGTGGCAGGAGGAGTTTTACGTGGATCGGTGTCTGCCAATGGGCTGCTCTATTTCCTGCACGTTGTTTGAAAAGTTCAGTTCATTCTTGGAATGGGTGGTGAGGGACGTGTCGGGATCGGATTCAATCATTCATTACTTAGATGATTTTCTGTGTGTGGGTCCTCCGTCCTCCAATGTGAGTGCGATTTTGTTGGCAACGTTGCAGCACATTGCGGACAGGTTTGGAGTGCCGCTGGCAGCCGACAAGACGAAGGGCCCAGCCACGGTGTTGAGTTTTCTGGGGATCATGATTGATTCCGAGGCAATGAAGTGCAGGCTGCCGGTGGACAAGGTGGAGAATCTCCGGCTAGAGATACGGGCGATGCTAGGGTGGAACATGGTTCAGTTGCGGGCTTTGCAGTCCTTGTTAGGCAAGCTGAACATTGCCTGTCGTATCATCCCTATGGGCAGGGTTTTCTGCCGACGGCTGTCGGCGGCTACGGCGGGTGTGAGGTCTCCTACCCACTTTATTTGCCTGTCGGGGGACCTTAAAGCAGATTTGCAGGTGTGGCACATGTTCCTGGAATCATAAAATGGGCGGGGGCGATTTAGATGTTGGGGCCTGTGAGTAACTTTGACCTGGACCTGGTCACGGACGCGGCTGGGTCCACGGGTTACGGGGCTTTCTTTAAGGGCCCGCGTAACTTCTAGGATGCTCTGGCGTATCTTTTTTCTGTATTCAGAAAACAAGATACGCCGGAATTTGGCTATCCTTACTGAGGGAAACAGGCAGTGGAGCCTTGCGGCTTCACTGCCCGTTTCCTACTGCGCATGCACGAGTCGCACAGCGCTTTTGTGAATGGGCGGCTGCTATCTGGGATACACACATTTCCCAGAAGACACCGCGGGATCGGACGAGGAAGAAGACCTGCCGCGGTGTGGGAAGAGGCAGATTAGGAACTTCCGCATAGCAACTGCCCCTTTCTGGCAAGTAAAACTTTTTTTTTTTTTTTTGCAGGATTTTGGTGGGGGTTTTTTTGGGTGGAATTTCACTTTAAGTGCCCCGTAAGCAAGTGGTTAAAAAGGGGCGTATTTTAGAGATGTTACGGAGGTGAAGTCTACAATCTTTTGACAACTATCGCTATTTCACCAAGACTAGAGTTGCCACCTTTTCTTCAAGCCAAACCCGAACACTTTAGCGGCACAGGGCACATTTTTTTTCGTAGTATACACAATAGGATTATAAAAGACCTGGGGCACCTTTGGGTGCCTCAAGGAGAATGGTAATGCAGCGCGCAGCGGCAAACAGTGGGTGTGGCCAAACTGCTCTTGCTGACATCATGGCTCCCCCTCATTGATGCCAAACCTGCCCCCAGACAGCGGCCCGCATCTCCCAAATGGCAACAGATTTTTGTGTGACTACCTCAGTTACTTGTGGAGCCACAGCTCAGTCTAAATAATGTGTCCGGGTTTTAGGTAGACTGAAACACGGACACAAGGTCCCAAACCCAAACTGTCCGGGTGATTCCTGGACAGGTGGCAACCCTAACCAAGACGCAGGGTATACTTCATACATAAAATTCGTATGTTCTCCCAAGGCTACTGTACACGTTACAAAGATCATTCTTGACAATGGTTGTGCACATTTCAGATCTTCAATCCACAATCCTTGTAGGAGCGACTAGCCAAACCTATGCAAATATGTATGTAGCGGGGTCATCCTGTCAGAGTCCAGTGACAGGCCATCCTCGCTGGGACTCTATTCACGCTTGTAAATATGTGAGTTACCTTTAAGAAGTTATGCATTGTGGGAATGCAAGTAGCAGGAGATAAGGGGCTAGATTCAGATAGCCCGCCGTAACTTTGTGCGGGCGTAGTGTATCTCAGATACGCTACGCCGCCGTAACTTAGTGAGGCCGGTTCTGTATTCATAAAGAACCTGCGCCCTAAGTTAAGGCAGCGTAGCTTATGTGGTCCGGCGTAAGCCCGCGGAATTCAAATTATCCATGTAGTGGGCGTGTTGTATGGTAATGAAGACTGACCCCACGTAATTGACGTTTTTGACTAACGGCGCATGCGCCGTCTGTGAACGTAACCCAGTGCGCATGCTCCAAATTAACCCACAAAAAGCCAATCCTTTCGACGAGAACGTAAATTACGCACAGCCCTATTCGCGAACGACTTGCGCAAACGACGTAATCGACGGAAAATTAGAAGCTGGCCCGACGTCCATACTTAACATAGGATACGCCTCATGTAGCAGGGGTAACTTTACGCCGGAAAAAGCCTAACGTAAACGATGTAAAAAAATGCGCCGGCCGGACGTACGTTTCTGAATCGGCGTATCTACCTAATTTGCATATTCCTCGCCTAAATCGACGGAAGCGCCACCTAGCGGCCAGCGTAAATATGCAACTAAGATACGACGGCATAAGAGACTTACGATTTTTTATGATTTTTAGGAGAAACAGACTACACTTCCCACAATGCCCTACAGCATCGTAGCATGTGACACCTCCGCACAGACTTATGGGGGAGGTTACTTAAGGAAGGGGCATGGCCGATTTCGCTCTGTCGGGACCTGCATTCTTCTCCTCTGCGGAGCTGCCGACACCACAGCTGTGCTGCTAGGCCAGAAGCCTGAGCCTAAACCCACCGAGAGACCAGCCATCCAGAAGGAAGCAAGACTCCCGTATCCAGCCAGTGTTTCCGGAGATCGAAGAGGCAGCCCAGGATCCTTGTGCTGCGGAGCAGTGTTCTACCAATGCGCCTTCTGAGGAGAGTTCAGGCGGATAGGCCTGTTGGGTGAGAGAGCACACGCTCAACTCCTACCTCCCTTCTAGACAGACACCTTAGTGCCACCTCACAGGCCGGAGATACATGTTGGTCTCCCGTTGAGACTTGGAGGCCTTATTAACCGTTTAAGTGTTCATAGAAGTGACTGACGCTGACGAGCGATCAGTTCACCAACGTTTACCGCTCCAGATACCCTGTTGTGTAGCTTCGTTCATCAATTGCCACTTGTGGATTATAAGATTAACGTGCACCAACCGGCCGCAACGTGAGCTCTAACTGTTTACAGGACTGCCCGCTAGAGGGCGCTCGCGAGCATAGACTGCCTGCTTAGTTAAGTGTCTAACAGTTGTTTGTTTGTGATCTGAACCATGTATGGACAGGCTGATTGTAACCAAGTTCAATCGATCAATTTGGGTACAATCAGCCTAACAGATTTTACATGTAATTATTGCCAGCAGCTACTGGGAGATTCCGGTCCAAGAGAAGGACATCTGAACAGTGGCGGTGCGTCCATAGAGGGCGCAGGAGCGCCGCCCCCTCTCGCTCCTGCACCTTCACTGAAAACAATACATAGATTCGTGCATTGCATGAATCTATGTATTGTCGCCGCTGCCCACTATTCAGATGGCCTGCCCCCTGGCGAGCGCCGGCCATCTGAATAACGGCAGCTGGTTGGCTGTGGAAGTGTCTATCAGAGCCAGCGGCCTGTGGGCTGTAATCGGCTTCCAAATAGTTAACCAGGGAACGCACGGGGTGTGCATTCCCTGGTTA
Source organism: Rana temporaria (assembly GCF_905171775.1). Lineage (NCBI taxonomy): Eukaryota > Metazoa > Chordata > Amphibia > Anura > Ranidae > Rana > Rana temporaria. The sequence continues at coordinate 14,142,806 of NC_053493.1, forward strand.
ACAGTGACACGCATCTCAGCCAATCAGGTCACCAGATCTGGTTACCAGTAACCTGATTGGCTGAAGCGATATCTAGGGCGGGAGAAGACATTGAGGGATCGTGGAGGAGGATGGCTGACCGAGAAAGGTAAGTGCCGGGCGCGGGGGGGGGGGGGCAATCTGGTGGTATTTTGGGGCAATCTGGCGGCATTTTAAGGGGCAATCTGGCAGCATTTTAGGGGCAAACTGGCGGCAATTGATGGGCACAGTGGCAACAATGGCATGGCACGGTGGCTGCGTTTGGCATGGCACAGTGGTGACAATTGAGGGGCACAGTGGCGACATAGGCATGGCAGAGTGGCTGCGTTTGGCATGGCACAGTGGCGACAATTGATGGGCACAGTGGCAACAATGGCATGGCACAGTGGCTGCATTTGGCATGGCACAGTGGCGACAATTGAGGGGCACAGTGGCGACAATGGCATGACACAGTGGCTGCGTTTGGCATGGCACAGTGGCGACAATTGATGGGCACAGTGGCGACAATGGCATGGCACAGTGGCTGCGTTTGGCATGGCACAGTGGCGACAATTGATGGGCACAGTGGCTGCATTTGGCAAGGCACAGTGGCTGCATTTGGCATGGCACAGTGGCGACAATTTATGGGCACAGTGGCGACAATGGCATGGCACAGTGCCGACAATTGATGGCATGGCACAGTGGCAACAATTGATGAGCACAGTGGCGACAATTGATGGCACAGTGGCTGCGTTTGATGGCATGGCACAGTGGTGACAATTGATGGGCACAGTGGCTGTGTTTGATGGCATTGCACAGTGCCGACAATTGATGGCATGGCACAGTGGCAACAATTGATGAGCACAGTGGCGCCAATTGATGGCACAGTGGCTGCGTTTGATGGCATGGCACAGTGGCGACAATTGATGGGCACAGTGGCTGCGTTTGATGGCATGGCACAGTGGTGACAATTGATGGGCACAGTGACTGCGTTTGATGGCATGGCACAGTGGTGACAATTTTATGGCACAGTGTTGACAATTTTATGGCACAGTGGCTGCGTTTGATGGGCACAGTGGCTGCGTTTGATGGGCACAGTGAGGCTGCAATTGATGTTTTTTGTTTGTTTTTTCGTTTGTTTGTGCCCCCCCCCCCCCCCCCCCAAGATTTTAAGTACCAGCCGCCACTGCATCTGAAAGCTGCTGGCTATCAATATAAATGCATAGAATTTGTTCTGCAGTTAACCATGCTTTTATCTGGTAGGGACAGGGATCAAGCATGGTGTTAATGTTTAACTACCTGAGAATGGAGATTACAAGGCTGTACCCTTGAATCTAAATCAATACCGCTGAACCTTGATCTTGAGACGGCCATAGGTAGTTTTCCCAACTTCCCTGCTCTCTATGGATCTGACCTATTTGAAGTGACTAAAACCTACTTATAGCTGGAAATCGAGAACATCGCCTTCTAAAAAGCCAACCTCTACCTTTCACCTAGATTGCTCTACACCAGTGTTCTCCAAACGGTGGCCCGGGGGCCAGATACGGCCCTTTGCTTGCTTTTATCCGGCCCTTGGGACATTCTTTTATCCACTGATACTAACATTGGGGCATAATTCCTCCCACCAGGGCCGGCCCTATGATGGGACCGGATGGTACCACGGGTACCAGGCAGCACTTTTAGGGGGGCAGCATACTGATGCCCACCAGCCAGCTCCGCTACCCAAATAAAATTGATGTCCTTTTTTTCCCACACATAGAGCTTTCTTTTGGTGATATTTGATCACCTCTGCGTTTTTTATTTTTTGTGCTATAAATATATATATTTTTTAAAGCGGATGTGCCATGGGAACAAAATATTAAAAGTCAGCAGCTACAAATACTGCAGCTGCTGACTTTTAATATTAGGACACTTACCTGTCCTGGAGTCCAGCGCCGATCGCAGCAGAGCACGAGCGATCGCTCGTCACTCTGCTGCTCCCCCCGCCATCCACGCTCAGGGAACCAGGAAGTGAAGCGCTGCGGCTTCACTGCCCGGTTCCCTACGGCGCATGCGCGAGTCGCGCTGCGCCCGCCGATTGGCTCACACGCTGTGTGCTGGGAGCCGAGTGTTCCCAGCACACAACGGGCGACAGACGGGATGTGACGGAATGCCCGTCTTTCGCCCGTATCGTGTGGCCGGAAGTGGGTGCAAATACCTGTCTTTAGACAGGTGTCTGCACCCCCCTCCCCCCTGAAAGGTGTCAAATGTGACACCGGAGGGGGGGAGGGTTCCGATCAGCGGGACTCCACTTTAGGGTGGAGGACCGCTTTAACTTTTTGCTATAATAAATATCCCCAAAATTTAGAAAAATAAACTATTTTCTTCAGTTTAGGCCAATATGTATTCTTCTACATATTTTTGGTACCAAAAAAAAACCACACAATTAGCGTACATTGATTAGTTTGCGCAAAAGACATTGTGGCCGCCGGCAATTCACAGGTCCCTTTATACTCCTGGATACATGTATAGAGCCATGGCAGGTCCTTTTATACGCCTATATGCATGACAGGCCCTCTTTATACATCTATAGAGCCATGACAGGCCCTCATTATACTCCTTTATACATGTATAGAGCCATGACAGGTCCTCTTTATACTCCTATATACATGTATAGAGCCATGACAGGTCCTCTTTATACTCCTATATACATGTACAGAGCCATGACAGGCCCTCTTTATACATCTATAGAGCCATGACAGGCCCTTGTTATACATGTATAGAGCCATGGCAGGTCCTCTTTATACTCCTATATACATTTATAGAGCCATGGCAGGTCCTCTTTATATTCCTTTACATGTAAAGAGTCATGACAGGTCCTCTATATACATGTATAGAGCCATGACAGGTCCTCTTTATACATGTATAGAGCCATGACAGGTTCTCTTTATACATCTATAGAGCCATGACAGGCCCTCTTTATACTCCTATATACATGTATAGAGCCATGTCAAGTACTCTTTATAGTCCTATATACATTTATAGAGCCATGACAGGTCCTCTTGATATTCCTTTACATGTAAAGAATAATGACAGGTCCTCCATATACAGGTATAGAGCCATGACAGGTCCTCTTTATACTCCTTTATACATGTATAGAGCCATGACGGGTCCCCTTTAGTTATCATGATATAAAATAATGAATGTGGGGGCCTTTTGGTTGGCGTGATTTTTTTTCTGGGGGGGGGCAGCATTTCATTCTTGGTCCCAGGCAGCACAATGTCTTGGGCCGGCACTGCCTCCCACTGACACCAACGATGGGACACAATTCCTCTCAATTATACCAATGTTGGGGCAAAATTGCTCCCAATGACATCAACGATGGACAGGAGCGTTGTTAGGGGTGGGCTGGGGGGGCTGGAGCCCTGAATGGGTCGATGAAAAGCCCCGAGTCTCGGCGATGAAGCATTTAACTATTAGCCCCGAGTGCCGCCGAGCAGGGACCATTTTTTTTTACGAGCGCCGTCGAGTGATACAGCAGGTCCCACCTTCTGGAGCCTGCAGTGCTTATGATGGACGTCCCACTGGTCCAATCCGGGACCGCGGGACGTGTGACGTCCATCATGGGCGCCACAAGCTTAGAAGGCGGGAATTACAATGCCGCCCGGCGCGCCGCCGCCATGCGATATCCCCGCTCGGTTCGGAGGCTCTCCAGTGTCTCCACGGCTCCTGAGCCTCCTCTGGCTGACTGTGTGCAGATGTATGACGGGCACACCACGGCTGACTGCCACGCCACATCCCCACTCCCTGCTCGGCGGCTCTCCTCTCCTCCTTGGCTCTATCGCTATGAAGGGCACATTGGGCGTGCCGGCGCCGCACACCACAGCTGAGGTAGGTGATGTCACTCGGGCAAAACGCACCACCACACGTGTTTGGTTGCCATTCATTTTCAATGACACCTAAATTCTTTATGGTGAATGTCAAACCGCCATGTGTGAAGCTTGTCACCCAAAAAAAAGGAGCAGGGGCTTCTTTTGGGTGGCAAGCGGCGCGTTGTGGATCGATTTACATGATGATCTCGGCTAATACCTCTCCACTGTATTCAAAACGCTGGGGTTAGTCAGCGTGTTCGGCCCCTCCCTTGGGACTACGTCCCTGCGGGGAGACGCTGTGAACCCCCCCACCTCTGGCCACATGTGGTATTGCATGCCATTGAACAAATTATTTTAGTTTCCATTGACTTCAATGGGGAAACTCGCTTTGATATGCGAGTACTTTGGATTACAAGCATTCTCCTGGAACGGATTATGCTCATAATCTGAATTTCTGGGGGGGGGGGGGCCCTAAGGGCTCCTCTACACTCGCTTTGACTTTAACCACTTCATATCCCGGCCAATTCTGACACTTTTCTCTTACATCTCCTTTTTTTTTTGCTATAAAATTACTTAAAACCCCCAAACATAATAAATATATATATATACAGTGGAACCTCGGATTGCGAGTAATGCGGTTAACGAGCGTTTCTCAATACAAACGCTGTATTTTGAAAAATCCTAACTCGGTTTGCGAGTGTTGTCTCGCTGTAAGAGAAGTCCGGCCAACAGACGTGTGCCTGCGCTCAAGCACGGGCACACCAGTGTGTGCACAAAGAAGGACTTGTATTGGCGCATGCGCGCATGGCCACGCACTGATGCGTGCACACGTGCGTGTGCACGTATGGGCGCCAAGTAACCTTATTTAAACTGAACACTGACACACTGAGTGGTCTTTCAGCCAGTGTCTGTTTACCCGTTCTGATCCAAGTTTCCTGTGTCTTGACCCGACTTCACCTGAACCTACTCTCCGCCTGCCCACCTGACCCCGGCTTGTGTCTGACTCCGCTTCTGCCTTATGTTCCTGCACCTTGCTGCCCGACTGTGTACCGAATCCTGCCTGTGTCACGTCTCTGGCTCTGGCTCTCATCTCGGTACCTGCTCTGTCCGGCTGTTGATGACCTCCTGGCTTAAGTCTTGGCTACGACCTCCATCTGCTGACCCAGCGTTACGGAGCTCCCATTCTCGGAGTCTGCCCCCCCGCTCTCCAGTCACCTGGTTCCTGCCAAGACTCAGCCAGCGCCAGGGCTGATCCTAGGCAGGTGCGTGGGGTACAGTGCACCCAGGCGCCACAGAGGTGGGGGCACTTTCCTGGCCAAGCCTGTCCTCCCTCCCTCCTCCTGTCAGAGGAGGAGAGCGAAGCAGCGGCTGTCTCTGTGTGGAGAGAGACCAGCCTTGCAGTGACGTCGCTGGGGGGCCGTCCGTGCCTGACGTGTTCTTCTTGTTCGTGTTAGGGGAGCATCTCTGTGTTTGAAACATTTGTAAAGGGGAGGAGTTGGTAAGATGACCACGCCCATGTGGGGGGCGCCAGAAATATTTCTGCACCCAGGCGTCTGTGACAGTAGGATCGGCCCTGGCCAGCGCCATCCATTACATCGGCCCTCGTGCCACTCTGTGTCCATCACTCCCTGTCATCACTACCAGGGGTGTCAGATAGGAGGTGCAAGAGAAGGCCCCTCTCCAGCCTGATCTCCACCAGGTACGTGACACTCGCAAAACAAGCAGGATGTGCAGGATGTGCAGTACCGTGTTTGGCCTGAGGTGGGGGGGGAGCGCCAATCGGAAATGCTCGGAAAGACTCTGAAAAAAAAGTTCCGAGCCTCTCCGAGGTTTGCAGAGGTCAGCCGAGCTGTCCTCTGGCCTTTCCGTCTGTTTCCGAGGCTCTGCGGTGCCCCCCCCACCTCTGGCCACATGCGGTATTGCATGCCATTGAAGTCAATGCCGATCAAATTATTTTAGTTTCCATTGACTTCAATGGGGAAACTCGCTTTGATAAGTGAGTGCTTTGGATTACAAGCATTCTCCTGGAATGGATTATACTTGTAATCTGAGGTTCCGCTGTACTGGCTTTCCAAGTTTAGAAATCGGATGAAAGGTTTGGGACTGTGCAACACTTTTTGAAAGATAAAAAGTGCATTTTATACAGGGCCGTCTTTACCGCAGGGCAAATGGAGCAGGTGCCCTGGGCCCTGTCACTGTTGGGGGCCCAAAGCAACCCCCTTTTTTTTTTTTTTAGGGGTCCGGAGGGGTAATTTTTTTTAGGGGTCCTCAGGGGCCCCGAGGGCCCCAGATGGCAACCCCCCTTTTTTTATTTATTTATTTAAAAAAAAAAAAATTAATATATTTTATTTTTTATTAAAGGGACAATTTTTTTTTTAGAGGTCTGGGGGCCCCGAGGGGCCCGTAGTTCCCCAGGGCCCCGGATGACAACCCCCCTTTTTTTATAAAAAAAATATTTTTTTATATATTTTTTTATTTCTTTTATTTATTTGTATTTCTTTTTTATATATATATATTTATTTATTAAAGGGCTCAGAGGTCCCCAGGGCCCCATGTGGCAAACACCCTTTATTTTTTTTATAAATGTTTATTTTTTTATTTTTGTTTATATATATTTTTTTTATTAAAGGGCCCAGAGGTCCCCAGGGCCCTGGATGGCAACCCCCCCTTTTTTTATAAATGTTTCTTTTTTATATATATTTTTTTTATTTTTTATTAAAGGGCCCAGAGGTCCCGGATGGCAACCCCCTTTTTTTTGTAATTTATTTTTATTAAAAAAAAATATTAAAGGGCCCAGAGGTCCCCAGGGCCCCAGATGGCAACCCCCTTTTTAAAATATATATTTTATATATATTTTTTATTTCTTTTTTTCTTTTTATTAAAGGGCCCAGAGGTCCCCAGGGCCCGGATGGCTACACCCCTTTTTTTATATATATTTTTCTTTATTTCTTTCTTTATTTATTTTTTTGTAAAGGGCCCCCCGCTTCTAAATTCGTGGCAGCCCCCCCCCTGCTTCTCAATTTCAGGCGGCAGCACCCCCCATCCCGGTTCTCTGCTCCAGGGGGCCCATGCCTGAATCTGTGTAAGTGGCCCCATAATTCCTGATCCCTGCCTCCCGTTAAGCCCCTGTGCTGCCCACAAATCAGGCTGAAAATTATCAGCGGCACGCAGCCAGTGACAGTACTGCTTCCCTTCCCAGTGTTTTAAAATGTACAGCACCCCTGGCTTCCCTTTAGACGTGCACTTCTCCCTTCCTGCCACTGGGTGCTGCTTGTATATAAAAGTGAATTAGAATGTGATTTTATAACATCCCCAGTTTGCTCTTCCCGAGGCTGACTTCTTCATGTCCTGCTCCTCAAGGTATGTCACTGTTTGCTAATCTATATTGTAAATAGAAGTTTTCTGTAGAGTGTGCCCAAAGTCTTTATAATATTTGATGATTCACTGCAGGTCTGGTCAGTGTTTTAAAAAGTTCCTCTATTTTACACATGGCATGGCATGGGGTCACAGCACCGTCTGTCCATTCTGCTTTAGCACCATGGGACCCCATGCCATGCCATGTGTAAAATAGAGGAACTCTTTAAATCACAGACCAGACCTGCAGTCCAGGCTGAGTGAGGCCTCAGAGCACATGGCATTACTGTCTGTATTTAACTGCTTGATGGGCTTATTTTGGGCCTGGCTGGTTCACATGTATGTGTTTTGGAGGCCCACATTTGCGCAGGCACAGCAGCCCATTCATTTGAATGGGCCGCCATGCCTGCGTTTCCTGCAAAGAAAAGCGCATGCCTCATGTAATAGGCTGCGCACACGGCACGCCTATGCCCATCAAGCACTGAAATACAGCACTGTCTGTGCATTCTGCTGTCTGCTGTGACTTATCTGCAGTTCCCGCACTGTCAAACTTGCTGCATTTTTAGATGTTTAGGTCACGCTTTTAAAAACACAGTGGCCCAGATTCAGGTAGAACCGCGCAATATTTGCGTGGGCAAAGGGCAACGATTTTTGCTCTGCGCCCACGCAAATATTTTGATTTGCCCGCGATTCACGGAGCAGTAGCTCCGTAAATTGCGCGGGCGCTATGCTAATTTGCCCTGCGTAAGGGCGCCTAATGTAAATGATCCCGCCGGGGACTTTCCCGACGTGCAATGCGGCAAATGACGTCGCAAGGACGTCATTTGCTTCTAAGTGAACGTGAATGGCGTCCAGCGCCATTCACAAATCACTTACGTAAACGACGTGAAATTCAAATTTCACGAGCGGGAAGGGTGGCTATACTTTAGCATTGACTGCGCCTACTATGAGTAGGAGCAGCCTTATGCTAAAGTCGCCGTACGGAAACTCCGTACCTTGCGTGCGCAGGGCCCGCGCAACTTTTGTGAATCGGTGTTAGTATGCAATTTGCATACTATACACAGATCACAATGGCCGCGCCCCCTAGCGGCCAACGCAAGAATGCAGCCAAAGATATGAAGGCATAAGGAGGCTTATGTCTGTCATATCCTAGGCTGCAGTCGGTCTAACGAGGTTCCTGAATCAGGGGCATTCGCTACGCGGGAGCAAAACAGCTATTGCGCCGCAATGGTTGCGCGGGCGCAATAGCTTCTTGAATCTGGGCCAGTGCGTTTGTGTGTGCAAGAACTGCAGGTAAGTGGCATGGTGCAAAAGCAGAATGGATTTCAAGGCAACTGTATTTTTACAATGCTGAATGCACCTTTTTTCTGCAGGAAACAAAGGCATGGCAGCCTATTCAAATCAATGGGCTGCTGTACCTGCACAAATGAGGACCGCCCAAACATACATGTGAACCAGCCAGGCCCAAAATAAGCTGGAGGGGGGCCCAAAAAAAATGTTTGCCCAGGGCCCAAACCATATTAAAGACGGCCCTGATTTTATATACAGCAATATGGATGAGACCGAAACGAGGGACAAATGAGGAGGAAAAGAAAGGGACAGAGGGACTTTGTTCCAAATCCGGGACAATCTCTCATCTCCCCCTCCCCCCCCCCACCATCACCTGGTGATAGCCATGCCATGTCAGCACAACCGACATATCGCCAACCTTCCCTCTGTGTACAGAAGACCCGGCCTTGTACCTACTGATAACCTGCCAGAGCCTTGCGCTGTATCACTCATCGGGGCTCGGGGTGGAAGGTGAAGGCTGAAAACTGTAATTTCACATAAGAGCGAGCCATGCTCATGACGTTAATGGATGTTTACATTTTAAAGTCAGAAGTCAAGTTTAACCAAAAAAAATAAAAATCCTTATATCTTCAGAGTCACTGATCCAAAAAAAAGGGCTAAACAGCACATATAATGACTATATTGCTACATAAAAACAAATACATTTTTAATTGTAGTTACTATAAATATATGAACCTTTTTCTACTAAATAAATATATATTTTGTTTAGAATGTTTCTAATTATAGGTACTAAGGGCCAGATTCATGTACATCCGCGGCGGCGTAACGTATCGTCTTTACGTTACACCGCCGCAAGTTTTCCTCGTAAGTGCTTGATTCACAAAGCACTTGAGTGTAAACTTGCGGCAGAGTAACGTAAAGACGTCCGGCGCAAGCCCGCCTAATTCAAATGGGGCGGGGACCATTTAAATTAGGCGCGTTCCCGCGCCGAACGTACTGCCCATGTTCCGTTTTGAAATTTCCCGCCGTGCTTTGCGCGAAATGACGTCGCCCGACGTAATGTTTTGAATGGCGACGTGCGTAACGTACTTTCGTATTCCCGGACGTCTTACGCAAAAAAAAAAAAAAATTGAAATTCGACGCGGGAACGACGGCCATACTTTAACATGGCTCGTCTAAAGTTAAGCCATGAAAAAGCAGACCTAACTTTGCGACGGGAAAAACCGACTAGCGACGACGTAACGAACGCGCGTACCTTCGTGGATCGCCGTAAAAGCTAATTTGCATACCCAACGCTGGAAAACGACGCAAACTCCACCCAGCGGCGGCCGCGGTATTGCATCCTAAGATCCGACGGTGTAAGTCAATTACACCTGTCGGATCTTAGGGCTATCTATGCGGAACTGATTCTATGAATCAGCCGCATAGATACTCTCAGAGATACGACGGCGTATCTCTTTTGTGAATCTGGGCCACAATAAATATATAAAATCTAATAAAATAATATACTAAATATATATATATAAAACATTCACTATATATATATATCATAAAAAGAGGATTTGGTGGGACTTTAAGCACTTCCATACCGGGCATTTTCACCCCCTTCCTGCCCAGACCAATTTTTAGTTTTCAGCGCTGTCGCACTTTGAATGACAATTGCGCAGTCGTGCGGCGTGGCTCCCGAACAAAATTGACATTCTTTTTTTCCCACAAATAGAGCTTTCTTTTGGTGGTATTTGATCACCTCTGCAGGGTTTTATTTTTTGCGTTATAAACAAGAGCGACAATTTTGAAAAAAACACACAGGGCCAGATTCATGAAGACTTACGACGGGCGTATCAGGCGTTTACGTAAGGCGTTTTCAGGCGTAAAGATAAACCACCAAAAAGATGGCGCAGCCAATGTTAAAGCGGATGTGCCAGTAAAAAAAAAATATTAAAAGCCAGCAGCTACAAATACTGCAGCTGCTGACTTTTAATATAAGGACACTTACCTGTCCTGGAGTCCAGCGCTGATCGCAGCAGAGGACGAGCGATCGCTCGTCTCTCTGCTGCTCCCCCCGCCATCCTCAGTGAGGGAACCAGGAAGTGAAGCGCTCCGGCTTCACTGCCCGGTTCCCTACGGCGCATGCGCGAGTCGCGCTGCGCCCGCCGATTGGCTCACAAGCCGAGTGTTCCCAGCACACAACGGGCGACAGACGGGAAGTCAGGAAAAACCTGTCTTTTGCCCGAGACTGTGTGGCTGGAAGTAGGTGCAAATACCTGTCTTTAGACCCCCCTCCCCACTGAAAGGTGTCAAATGTGACACCGGAGGGGGGGAGGGTTCCGATCAGCGTGAGTTCCACTTTAGGGTGGAGCTCCGCTTTAAGTATGGACGTCGGGACCACGTCGAATTTTTTACGTTTTACGTCGTTTGCGTAAGTCGTCCGTGAATGGGGCTGGGCGTAAGTAACGTTCACGTCGAAACCAATGAGTCTTTGCGGGGGTAATTTGGAGCATGCGCACTGGGATACGTCCACGGACGGCGCATGCGCCGTTAGTAAAAAAACGTCATTTACGTGGGGTCACAATGAATTTACATACAACACGCCCACATCTTACACATTTGAATTAGGCGGGCATAGGCCGGCCCAGTTACACTACGCCGCCGTAAGTTAGAGAGCAAATTCTTTGTGAATACAGGACCTGCTGCTCTAACTTACGGCGGCGTAGTGTATCTGAGATACGCTACGCCCGCCGAAATCTCTCTGAATCCAGCTAAATATCTTTTAATTTTTGATTTAATAAATATCATAATTTAAAATAAAAATAAAACTTTTTTTTCCCTCAGTTTAGACCGATACGTATTCTTCTACATATTTTTGGTAAAAAAATCGCAATAAGCATATTTGATCGGTTTACGCAAAAGTTATAGCGTCTACAAAATAGGGGATAGATTTATGGCATTTTTATTTATTTTTATTTATTTACTAGTAGAGTTGAGCGGACACCGAACCCGAACTTTAAAAGAAAAGTTCGGGTTCGGGAACCCGAACCCGAACTCCGAACCCCATTGTAGTCAATGGGACACGGACTTTTAGAAAAAAAAAATGCGCGGAGGTCCCCGCAAATTCAATAACCAGACCCTTTAGGTCTGGTATGGATATTAAAGGGAACCCCGCCGTCAATTTAAATTTTTTTTTTTACCATTTCACGAAGGAAGTGTAAATTCTTGTAAAAAAAAAACCACACACACCGTAGAATAAAGTCCTTTATTAATAAAAAAAAAAAAAGAAAAAAACTCCATCGGTGATAATCCACTCGTTCCCGGCTTCCTGCTCCAACGTTGTCCTGATCCAGCGACGGCTGCGGGTGATCTCCAGCGATGAGAAGATCCAGCGACGGGTGATCTCCGCTCCAGCGATGAGAAGATCCATACATCCGGAGCGCAGCATCCCCGACCTCCACTCACCGCTGGACACAGCCCAGCGAATGACGCGCTGAAGCTGTGACATTACTTATATAGGGGAGGCAGGGCCACCCGTCACGTGACCCGCACCCTCTGACGTACCCTCTGCTACGTCACTGGGTAAGCCCCGTCTTGCCTCTTCCTGGGCTTCCCCAGTGACGTAGCAGAGGGTACGTCAGAGGGTGCGGGGTCACGTGACGGGTGGCCCTGCCTCCCCTATATAAGTAATGTCACAGCTCCAGCGCGTCATTCGCTGGGCTGTGTCCAGCGGTGAGTGGAGGTCGGCGATGCTGCGCTCTGGATGGATGGATTTTCTCATCGCTGGATATCACCCGCACCCGTCGCTGGATCACCCGCACCCATCGCTGGATCACCCGCACCCGTCGCTGGAGATCACCCGCACCCGTCGCTGGATCAGGACAGCGTTGGAGCAGAAAGCCGGGAACGAGTGGATTATCACCGCTGGAGTTTTTTTCTTTTTTTTTTTATTAATAAAGGACTTTATTCTACGGTGTGTTTTTTTTTTTTTTACAAGAATTTACACTTCCTTCGTGAAATGGTAGGGGTACAGTGTACCCCATTACCATTTCACACAGGGGGGGGTCAGGATCTGGGGGTCCCCTTTGTTAAAGGGGTCTTCCAGATTCTGATAAGCCTCCCGCCCGCATACCCCCACAACCACCGGGCAAGGGTTGTGGGGATGAGACCCTTGTCCCCATCAACATGGGGACATCCTCCCCATGTTGAGGGCATGTGGCCTGGTGCGGTTCAGGAGAGGGGGGGGCCGCACTCTGTGCCCCCCATTTTTTCTGCGGCCGGCCAGGTCAACGTGCTCGGATAACGGGTCTGGTATGGATATTTAGGGGGAACCGCAAGTCATTTTTTTTTTTTTTTTGGACGGCGGGGTTCCCCTTAATATCCATGCCAGACCTAAAGGGTCTGGTTATTGAATTTGCAGGGACCTCCGCGCATTTTTTTTCCCGAACTCCGGACCCAGACCCAAATTTTTTCCAATTGTTCGGGTCCGGGTTCGGGAAAAACCCAAAGTCTGTACCGAACCCGAACTTTGCAGTTCGGGTTTGCTCAACTCTATTTACTAGTAATGGCGTCAATCTGCGATTTTTATTGTGACCGTGACATTGCGGCGGACATATCGGACAGTTTTGAATAGGGGTGCAACGGATCAAAAAACTCACGGTTCAGATCGTTCCTCGGATCAGGAGTCACGGATCGGATCATGTTTCGGATCAGCAAAAAATAAATAAAAATTCTCCCCCACTGTAATATCCACATCTCTCCGCCCCCTCCCCCCACTGTAATATCCACATCTCTCCGCCCCCCCCCCAACTGTAATATCCACATCTCCCCCCCCCCACTGTAATATCCACATCTCTCCCCCCCCCCCCCACTGTAATATCCACATCCCCCCCCACTGTAATATCCACATCCCCCCCACTGTAATATCCACATACCCTCAGGCAAGACAGCCCCCACCGTCAGGCAAGACAGCCCCCCCTCAGGCAAGACAGCCCCCCCCCTCTCAGGTAGTACAGAGTCACTTCCAGCGGTGTGTCCGAGTGCGGGCTCCTCCTCCTCTGTGGGTGTAAACAGAGGAGGAGGGCTGCTGCCGGGTGTACCAAGATGGCCGCGGCTCCGGAGATAGGCCGAAGCCGCTGCCTTTCCTAATGTTATTGCCGCGGCTCCGGAGCTAGGCCGAAGCCGCGGCCTTTCCTTACGTTATAGCCATGGCTCCGGAGGTAGGCCGAAGCCGCGGCCATAACGTTAGGAAAGGCCGCAGCTTCGGCCTAGCTCTGGAGCCGCGGCAATCCGCGGATCACAGTGTGTGCCGATCCGAAGGGGGTGACCCGTTCGGATCACGGATCACCTGTGATCCGTTGCAGCCCTACTTTTGACACATTTTTGGGACCATTCACATTTATACAGTGCTATAAAACTGCACTGATTACTGTGTAAATGTGACTGGCAGGGAAGGGGGTTAACACTAGGGGGCGCTGAAGGCGTTAAATATGTTCCCTAAAGTGTGTTTTAACTGTAGGGGGAGGGGATTTATAAGGGGAGGAGACCGATGTGTGTTCCTCTGTACTGGAAACACACATCTGTCTCCTCACCGCTGACAGGACATGGATCTGTGTGTTTACACCCCATCATTACACACACAGATCCATGGTCCTGCCGTGATTGCTGGCAATCGCGGGTGCCCGGCAGACATCGTGGCCGCCGGGCACGCGCACCGGGTCCCGAGCAATGCGGCGGGGGACGGCGCGCCCACGCCCCCTAGCGGCCGGGAATGCCAGGACGTCATATGACGTCCAGTCTGAAAGAGGAAAGGTTCCCGCCAACGTCATTTTACAATGGGACAGGGAAGTGGTTAAATGAGGTAATGATGCAGTCATTTACCCCCATCCCTGTATTTGTATAATGTAATTGTATAAAAATTGTGTGAATGTGTACAGTTAGGCTTCATTTCCATGGACGTTTTTACAGCCACTTTTTTTAGCCTTTTTTACTAGACATGTGCATTAGTTTTCGTTAGGATGCATTTTCGTCCGAAAATCGTTTTTTTTCGTTATCGTTTTAACAAACGATAACGAAAGTGCAAGAAACGAAAACCGAAATATCCGACATAAAAAATGCTTTATTTTCGTTTTCGTTGCGGTAAAAATTCGATATAGAGAGATTCGACATTATAGGGAAAAGATTTGACATCATAGAGAAAAGATTTCGATTTATGAGAAAATAGATTCGACATTATAGAGAATAGATTCAACATTATTACTAGTCATACAACATTAGAATTCTTGTAGGCGGAATATTCGAACGGAAATGTACGATTCGACGTAAAGATTCGACGTTCCGTCGAATATTCGTTTGACCATTCGACCTCAACCAAAAAGATTCGACATTCCGGCGAATTCTTTCGACCATTCGACAGAAACCAAGTATTATTGGATTTTCGGACGAAAGCTATTCCCCAACGAAAAACGAAATAAATCAAAACGATTTTCGGGAGTAACTAAATAAATGTATTTTCCAAACGAAAACGAAAAAACGAAACAAAATATTCCAGTCTGCACATGTCTATTTTTTTACAGCTTAAAAACACCTGTCCATGTTTTTTTTTTTTGAGCTGGAGCTCAAAAACGCAGCGGTAGCGTTTTTGCGCGTTTTTGAGCGTTTTTGAATGTCTGCCGTTTTTACAGCTCTAAGGCTGGAGCTTCAGAACGCACTGGTCCTGTTTTTTTTTTGCAGCTTAAAAACGGCTCAGCCATCTACAGCTCAAAAACGTCATGGTGGGCATGAGGCCATAGACTAACATGGAGAGCCGCTTTCAAGCTGCAAAAAAAGCTCAGAAAAGTGTCTGTAAAAACGTCCAAAAACGTCCATGGAAATGAAGCCTTAAACCTTGGAATACAAGCATAATCTGTTCCAGGAGAATGCACGTAGGCCAAAGTAATCGCATATCGAAGCGCCTAACCTCACTGTGCCCATTGCCACCTCACTGTGCCCATTGCCACCTCACTGTGCCCATTGCCACCTCACTGTGCCCAACCTCACTGTGTTCATTGCCACCTCACTGTGCCCATTGCCACCGTGCCCATTGCCACCTTGCTGTGCCCATTGCCACCTCGCTGTGCCCATTGGCACCTCACTGTGCCCATTGCCACTGTGCCCGTTGCTACCTCTATGTGCCCCTAGATATCCCCCCCAGCACTTTGGCCCCTCTACACCCCAGATATTCCCCCCATGAGTTAGTTTGCCCACATCTGGAGCATCAGAACACTTTCTTTAGGAAAGCCATTTTGGATAGTCAAAGGCTTATCGTCACGTTATGGTAAGTACCCTTCGATAAGCAATACATTGACGTTAGCATGTTATCATGGTTTGTAAAATGAGAAGAACATCCAATGGAGAACACAACCAAATATTGATTCAAAAACATTTTTTTTATTTCTTTCCTTAGAAGTTACCTTCCAAAACATATTTTCGATTTAGCTTGGAATGGTGCCTCAGCCAAAGGCACCAAGATAACAAAATATCAACATAAAGCAATAAACCCAACATGGGCGCACCAATGGTTGATCCCAATGGGATTGTAGAATCGTGTCCTACCAAAAGGCGCACTCCTGGCACCATCTCCATGATAACGTAGTGTAAGCATAAATCAACAAACCCAATATGGGCGCTCCAGAGGTTGATCCAAATGGGATCATAGAATGGTGCCCCAGCAAAGTTCACACTCATGGCACCAAGATAACATAGTATCAACATAAATCAAAAAACCCGACATGGGCATACCATTGGCTGATCCAAATGGGATCATAGAATGGTTCCCTACCAAAAGGTGCACTCCTGGCACCATAATAACTTGCAGGGCTGGACTGGGACAAAAATTTGGCCCTGGACTTTATCCAGACTGGCCCACTTTGACAGGTCTCTCCCATGGCGGCCGGACAACTCCCGCACCCCCCCTGGCCACCCAAGCCACCTCTCCCCCTTCACTAGCCACTAGTCATTCTACTTTAATAGAGTAGAACGGTTGGTACTGGTACTCTTATAGGCAGTACCAGTGGGGAAGCTAGACATTATTTCACCCGGGGCAAAGAATCAGTTGGGTGCCCCACCTTATGGGACAAGATTAGGCAGAAGTGAGAAACTCCCAGGCCATAGCTGTTGAATCAGCTGTCTGTCCCCCCCCCCCCCATGCTCCTCTATTGCCCCCCCTGCCCCTCTGGTCCTCCTCTTGCTTCTCTGTCCCCCCCAGGTGTCCCCCCAAGGTGAGCTATGCGGGGAGGGAGAGGAGGTGAACGCTGCAGGAAGGGAGAGCCAAAGAAGCGGAGGGGGGCGGCGGTCCGCTGTCACTGAAGCCGGCCCACTGAGCCATCGGCCCACCGGGAAACTCCCTGTAGTCCCAATGGCCAGTCCATCCCTGATAACTTGTAATCAACATAAATCGAGGAGGCCAACGTGGGCACACCATTTGTAGGATCACAGAATAGTGCCCTACCAAAAGACGTACTCATGGCACCAAGATAGCGTAAAAAATTAACATAAAGCAACAGTACAACAGTGGTTGATCCAAATGTGGTCATAGAACAACACTCTACCCTAAGCATTGCCCTGTTTTACATCCAATTGTAGGCATATTGCAATGAAGCATAGCCTTCTCTTGGGACTTGAGCATAGTTGCCACTAGTGTTGGTTGAGGGAGCAGCATGTGGAGGCAGGGGAGCAGAAGGTTGATAGGCCTTGGGGAGATAACTGTAGCTGGAGGAGTAGTTTGCGGTAGTTGTTGGGCGCATTGGTTGAGTGGATGGGCGTTGGCCTTGAGTGGAAGTCCATGGATGTGGGTAAGGGGCACTGGAAGGGGGGAGGGTGTAGCGGGGTACTGTGGTTTGGTTAATAGTGGCTTGCCTTTGGATGGAAGCATAATACGAGGAGGAGGGGAGGTAGTGCCCAATTGTTTTTAACATCAAAATTTTCATCGAGACCTGATCCTTACTGGGAACCTCATCCACTAAGGGCAATAGGCCTAGTAAAAAATGGGCATTGGGGCTCAGGTTGCTTTGATTTATTTCTGCCACATTCCTTAGAATCGGAAAGATATCCTTATCCTCCTCATCCTCCTCATCCGGCTTTGGTAGTGTATTACCGCTGCGATAGGGGCTGCTTTGGGCAGCTGGTTGTTGAGTTGAGGGCCTTTTCCTGAGTCGTTCTTGACGTGGTTGAGCCACTTCTTCTTTGGGTTTTTCAGGGTTGGGGTTGTCCATTTCTTCGGCGTATCCGGTAAGGGCCTTCAAACTGCGTTGAGTGCTGTTTTAACAAAGTAAGAACATATTTGACACATTTCCGAAAACGAGAAAGTACTTTCGGTATACAAAAAGCCGGGCATACAGCATGATGTTCCTTACCTCGGCATCTCAAGGATGGGATCCAAAAAAGTCAACTCCTGGGCATGCATGGAAGTGCAGCTTGCACGCTTTTTGGAGATGCTACGCGTTTCCCTCTGAGGTCTGCAGTGCTCATAATTATCTCTGATTCTCCTCCAGTTGGTCTTGAGGACCTTGGCTGCGACAAACAATGACAGGGTAATCACTTTTTTAATTTTCTTAAGCAGGTGCATGGAAACAGGACAAAGATTATCAAGTCTACACTACGACTTTTTTGTTGGGAGGTAAAATTTATATTGGCCCGGATTCATTTACATTGGCCCGGATTCAGCTAGATTTGCGCTTTTTTTACGGAGGCGCAGGGCAAAGTTTTTGCCCTGCGCCCCCGCAAATTTACTGCACTGCCCTTGATTCACGAAGCAGTAGCTCCGTAAATTGCGTGGGCGCACCGGCAAAATGCCCGGCGTAAGCGCGCACAATTTTAATGATTCCGTAGGGGGCGGGAATCATTTAAATTAGGCGCGTTCCCGCGCCAATCGTAGAGCGCATGCTCCATCGGGAAGCTTTCCCGACGTGCATTGCGGCAAATGACGTCGCAAGGACGTCATTTGCTTCAAAGTGAACGTGAATGGCGTCCAGCGCCATCCACGAATCACTTACGCAAACTACGTAAATTTGAAATTTCGCGACGCGGGAACGACGGGTATACGTAACATTGGCTGCCCCTGCTAATAGCAAGGGCAGCCTTCCGCGAAAACCGCCGTACGCAAACGACGTAAACTGCGTACGCAGGGCTCGCGTAACGTTGTGAATCGGCGTTAGTATGCAATTTGCATACTATACGCTGAGCACAACGGGAACGCCACCTAGCGGCCATCGCAAGAATGCAGCCTAAGATATGCGGGCATAAGAGCCTTATGCCGCGCATATCTTAGGCTGCAGTCGGCGTAACGAGGTTCCTGAATCAGGAGCATTCGTTACGCCGGGGCAAGTAAGCAATTGCGCTGTGTAACTATGGTTACACAGGCGCAAATTGCTTCTTGAATCCAGCCCATAGTTGCTATATTGGTCCATCATGGAGCAATGTATGTATGTGCCATGCCTCCCGGAGAAGCTGGAAATCACTGTAGTAAGCATTGCTACCCCAGCGATCACCACTAGGGATGAGCTTCGAGTTCGAGTCGAACTCATGTTCGACTCGAACATTGCCTGTTGGCCGAACAGCAAACAATTTGGGGTGTTCGCGGCAAATTCCAAAAGCCACGGAACACCCTGTAAATGTCTATGGGAGAAATCTAAAGTGCTAATTCTAAAGGCTAATATGCAAGTTATTGTCATAAAAAGTGTTTGGGGACCTGGGTCCTGCCCCAGGGGACATGTATCAATGCAAAAAAAGTTTTAAAACAGACGTTTTTTCGGGAGCAGTGATTTTAACCCCTTCCCGACCGCCTCATGTACATATACGTCGGCAGAATGGCACGTACAGGCACATTGGCGTACCTGTACGTGCCTGCCTAGACGTGGGTCGGGGGTCCGATCGGGACCCCCCCCCGCGACTTGCGGCGGTCGGGTCCCCTCGGGGAGCGATCCGGGACAACGGCGCGGCTATTTGTTTCTAGCCGCTCCGTCGCGATCGCTCCCCGGAGCTGAAGAACGGGGAGAGCCGTATGTAAACACGGCTTCCCCGTGCTTCACTATGGCGCTGCATCGATCGAGTGATCCCTTTTATAGGGAGACTCGATCGATGACGTCAGTCCTACAGCCACACCCCCCTACAGTTGTAAACACACACACAGTGTACACCAAATCCTACAGCGCCCCCTGTGGTTAACTCCCAAACTGCAACTGTCATTTTCACAATAAACAATGCAATTTAAATGCATTTTTTGCTGTGAAAATGACAATGGTCCCAAAAATGTGTCAAAATTGTCCGAAGTGTCCGCCATAATGTCGCAGTCACGAAAAAAATCACTGATCGCCGCCATTAGTAGTAAAAAAAAAAAAATGTTATAAAAATGCAATAAAACTATCCCCTATTTTGTAAACGCTATAAATTTTGCGCAAACCAATCGATAAACGCTTATTGCGATTTTTTTTACCAAAAATAGGTACAAGAATACGTATCGGCCTAAACTGAGGAAAATTTTTTTTTTTATATATGTTTTTGGGGGATATTTATTATAGCAAAAAGTAAAAAATATTGCATTTTTTTCAAAATTGTCGCTCTATTTTTGTTTATAGCGCAAAAAATAAAAACCGCCGAGGTGATCAAATACCACCAAAAGAAAGCTCTATTTGTGGGGAAAAAAGGACGCCAATTTTGTTTGGGAGCCACGTCGCACGACCGCGCAATTGTCTGTTAAAGCGATGCAGTCCCAAACTGTAAAAACACCTTGGGTCTTTGGGCAGCATATTGGTCCGGGGCTTAAGTGGTTAATAATGCTTAAAGTGAAACAATAAAAGTGAAATATTCCTTTAAATTTCATACCTAGGGGGGTGTATAGTATGCCTGTAAAGCAGAGCATGTTTCCCATGCTTAGAACTGTCCCTGTACAAAGTGTAATTTCTGAAGAAAAAAAAGTCATTTAAAATCACTCGCAGCTATAATGAATTGTCGGCTCCCGGCAATACAGAGAAAAGTCATTGATAAAAAAAAAACATATATTGGAGTTCCCCTTAATATCCATACCAGACGGTCCTGGTAATTGAATTTGGGGGGACCCCCACGCATTTTTTATTCTCAATGACTTTCAATGACTTTTCTCTGTATTGCCGGGAGCCCACAATTCATTATAGCTGCGAGTGGTTTTAAATGACTTTTTTTTCTTCAGAAATGACACTTTGTGCAGGGACAGTTCTAAGCATGGGAAACATGCGCTGCTTTACAGGCATACTTTAACCACTTAAGACCCGGACCTTTAGGCAGCTAAAGGACCCGGACAGTTTTTGCGATTTGGCACTGCGTCGCTTTAACTGACAATTGCACGGTCATGCGACGTGGCTCCCAAACAAAATTGACGTCCTTTTTTCCCCACAAATAGAGCTTTCTTTTGGTGGTATTTGATCACCTGTGCGGTTTATATTTTTTGCGCTATAAACAAAAATAGAGCGACAATTTTGAAAAAAATTCAATATTTTTTACTTTTTGCTATAATAAATATCCCCCAAAAATATATAAAAAAACGTTTTTTTCCCCTCAGTTTAGGCCGATACGTATTCTTCTACCTATTTTTGGTAAAAAAAAATCGCAATAAGCGTTTATCGGTTGGTTTGCGCAAAATTTACAGCGTTTACAAAATAGGGGATCGTTTTATTGCATTTTTATTACTTTTTTTTTACTACTAATGGCGGCGATCAGCGATTTTTTTCGTGACTGCAACATTATGGCGGACACATCGGACAATTCTGACACATTTTTGAGACCATTGTCATTTTCACAGCAAAAAATGCATTTAAATTGCATTGTTTATTGTGAAAATTACAATTGCAGTTTGGGAGTTAACCACAAGGGGGCGCTGAAGGGGGTTAAGTGTGACCTGAAGTGTGTTTACAACTGTAGGGGGGTTGTGGCTGTAGGTGTGACGTCATTGATTGTGTCTCCCTATAAAGGGGATCACCCGATCGATGACGGAGCCACAGTGAAGAACGGGGAAGCCGTGTTTACACACAGCTGTCCCCGTTCTTCGGCTCCGGGACGGATCGCGGGACTCCAGCGGAGATCGGGTCCACGGGTCCCGCGGTCCCGGAACTTCGGACCGGGTCGCGGGCGCGCGCCTGTGACCCACGGCTGGACAATAGCACAGCACATACCTGTACGTGCTTGTGCCCAGCCGTGCCATTCTGCCGACGTATATGTGCAGAAGGCGGTCCTTAAGTGGTTACATTTCGTACCTAGGGGGGTGTCTATAGTATGCCTGTAAAGCAGCGCATGTTTCCCGTGCTTAGAACTGTCCCTGCACAAAGTGTAATTTCTGAAGAAAAAAAAAGTCATTTAAAACCACTCGCAGCTATAATGAATTGTCGGCTCCCGGCAATACAGAGAAAAGTAATTGAAAGTCATTGAGAATAAAAAATGCGTGGGGGTCCCCCCAAATTCAATTACCAGGACCGTCTGGTATGGATATTAAGGGAACCTCCAATATATGTTTTTTTTTTTTTTATCAATGACTTTTCTCTGGATTGCCGGGAGCCGACAATTCATTATAGCTGCGAGTGGTTTTAAATGACTTTTTTTCCTTTCAGAAATGACACTTTGTGCAGGGACAGTTCTAAGTACGGGAAACAAGCGCTACTTCACAGGCATACTATACACACCCCCTAGGTATGAAATGTAAAGGAATATTTCACTTTTATTGTTTCACTTTAAAATCACTGCTTCCGAAAACTTAAAAATAGTTTTGCATTGATACATGTCCCCTGGGGCAGGACCCGGGTCCCCAAATAACTTGCATATTAGCCTTTAAAATTAGCACTTTAGATTTCAAATGTTCGAGTCCCATAGACTTTAATAGGGTTCTAAAGTTCACACAAACTTTTGGTGTGTTCGGAAATTCTGGCGCGAACCGAACGGGGGGGGGGGGGGGGCGACTGTTTGGCTCATCCCTAATCACCACTAGCCTCCCAAAGTGAAATTTTCCTGACACAGCCACACTTTTTTTACTGACGCGACACATACAATTTACTGACACCGTCACATTTTTTTACTGACACGACACATCAAATTTGCTGAGAACGAAGAGAATGTTAGGACAGCCGCACTCCAAGGAAAAAAATCCTTAACTTCTTCCGACCTGGGCCATAGAAAAAAGACGGCCACAAGGTGACTCTACAATGCCGGGAGGCCGTCTTTTTACGGCCTCGGCTCCTCCGGCCACTGGGGGGCGCGTGCCGTTACACAGCCAAGGACGTGGATCTCTGTGTGTTTGTAAACACAGAGGTCCACGTCCTGTCAGGGAGAGGAGACCGATGCTGTGTCCCTTGTACATAGGGACACAGCATCGGTCACCTCCCCCAGTCAGTCTCCTCCCCCCACAGTGAGAATCACTCCTAGGGAACACGTTTAACCCCTTCCTCACCCCTAGTGTTAACCCCTTCCCTGCCAGTCACATTTATACAGTAATCAGTGCATATTTAACACTAAGGCCCAGATTCTCAAAGGGCTTACGACGGCGCAGCGCCATGTACTCCGTCATAAGTCCTAATCCGAGCCGTCGTATCTATGCGCCTGATTCTTAGAATCAGTTACGCATAGATATCCATTAGATCCGACAGGCGTAAGTCTCTTACGCCGTCGGATCTAAACTGCAATTTTTTTTTGACCGCTAGGTGGCGCTTCCGTCGAATTCCGCGTCGAGTATGCAAATTAGCTAGATACGCGAATTTCCGAACGTACGCGCGGCCGGCGCAGTAAAGTTACAACGTTTACGTTAGGCTTTTCCCCTGGCGTAAAGTTGCCCCTGCTATATGAGGCGCAGCCAATGTTAAGTATGGCCGTCGTTCCCGCGTCGAAATTTTAAACAGTTACGTCGTTTGCGTAAGTCGTCCGTGAATGGGGCTGGACGTCATTTATGTTCACGTCGAAACCAATGACGTCCTTGCGACGTCATTTGGAGCAATGCACACTGGGATATTTTACGGACGGCGCATGCGCAGTTCGTTCGGCGCGGGTACGCGCTTCATTTAAATGAAACACGCCCCCTACCCGCCGAATTTGAATTCCGCCGGGTGATTTACGCTACGCCGCCGCAACTTTACAGGCAAGTGCTTTGTGAATAAAGCACTTGCCTGAAAAACTTGCGGCGGCGTAACGTAAATCGGATACGTTACGCCGCCGCAGAGATACGCCCACTGTACCAGAATCTGAGCGGCTGTCCAAACATTCTCTTTGTTCTCTGCTATATGCATTGCCAGCACCCCTGGTCTCTATAGGAGGAGACTGATTACCTAAAGCACATTCATCTGGAGCGGCTACTTTCCTTTTCCACATAAAATTTGCTGACACAGTCACATTTTTTTACTGACGCGACACATAAAATTTACTAACACAGCCACATTTTTTTACTGACACGACACACACAAAATTTACTGACAACGTCACATTTTTTTACTGACACGAAACACAACATTTGCTGACACAGCCACATTTTTTTCTGACACATAACATTTACTGACACTGACCCAATTTTTTTTTTACTGACGCAACACATGGGGGTTATTTACTAAAGGAAAATCCACTTTGCACTACAAGAGCAAACTACAAGAGCACTTGGAAGTGCAGGCGCTGCAGATCCGAGGGGGACATGCAAGGAAAATAAAAAAACAGCATTTTAGCTTGCACATGATTGGATGATAAAATCAGCAGAGCTTCCCCTCATTTCAGATCTTCCCCTCAGATTTACAGCGACTGAACTTCCAAGTGCACTTTTTTAGGTAGATTCACGTAGAAAGGCTCATCTTTAGGGCGGCCTAGCCTGGCCTTTTTAGGCTACACCGCCGTAAATTAGCTAGGCTAGTAGTGATTTTCAAACCACTTACCTGCTAATCTACGGCGGCGTGGCCTCAAACGAGCGGGCGTAAGGGCGCCTAATTCAAATGACTTGGAGGGGGGCGTGTTGTATGGAAATGAGGCTTGACCTCACGTTTTTTTTATGTTTTTTGACACTGCGCATGCGCCGGGCGACTACATTTCCCAGTGCGCATTGCGGCTAAGTACGCCGTACGGGCCTATTGATTTCGACGTGGACGTAAACGACGTAAATCCCGATTCGCGGACGACTTACGCAAACGACGTTAACATTTCGAATTTTGCGGCGGGAACGGCGGCCATACTTAACATTGGCTAGGCCACTAGAGCGTAGCTCTAACGTTAGGCGGCCTATCCCTTACGAAAACTACGTAATGCGACGGCGTAGGCCTGGCGTACGTTCGTGAATCGGCGTATCCCCTCATTTACATAATCTACGCCGGCCGCAATGGAAGCGCCATCTAGCGGCCATCAGAAACATTGCAAGCTAAGATAGAACGGCGCAAGCCGGCCTATCTTAGCTTTGTTTAAGCGTATCTCTGTTTCAGCATACGCTTAACCACTTCCCGCCCGGCCTATGGCCGATTTACGTCCGGGAAGTGGTTCTGAAATCCTGACAGGACGTCCATGGACGTCCTGCAGGATTTCATGCCGCGCGCGCCCGTGGGGGCGCGCAGCGCGGCGATCGGTGATGCGGGGTGTCAGTCTGACACCCTGCATCTCCGATATCGGTAAAGAGCCTCCGGCGGAGACTCTTTACCACGTGATCAGCCGTGTCCAATCACGGCTGATCACGATGTAAACAGGAAGAGCCGTTGATGGCTCTTCCTCACTCGCATCTGAAAGACGCGAGTAGAGGAAAGCCGATCGGCGGCTCTCCTGACAGGGGGGGTTCGCACTGATTGTTTATCAGCGCAGCCCCCCCTCGGATCCCCACATGGACCACCAGGGAAGCCCACACTGGACCACCAGGGTGGGCCAAACAAAAAAAAAAGCATGGAAAAAATAAATAAATAAAGTCTTAAAAAAAAAAAAGATGCCAATCAGTGCCCACAAATGGCACTGACTGGCAACATGGGTAGATCAGTGCTGCCCCACAATATCCATCAGTGCCACCCCAAGTGTCCATCAGTGCCACCCCACAGTGCCCATCCATGCCCAGTGCCCACCTATCAGTGCCCATCTGTGCCACCCATAAGTATCCATCAGTGCCACCCATAAGTGCCGCCCATGAGTGCCCATCTGTGCCGCCTATGAGTGCCCAGTGCCGCCCATGAGTGCCCATCAGTGCCGCCCATGTGTGCCCATCAGTGCCGCCTATGTGTGCCCATCAGTGCCGCCTATGTGTGCCCATCAGTGCCGCATACCAGCGCCGCCAATCAGTGCCACCTCATCTGTGCCCGTCAGTACTACCTCATCGATGTCCATCAGTGCCGCCATATCAGTGCCCCAGTAATTGAAAGAGAAAACTTACTTATTTACAAAAAAATTAACAGAAAAAAATAAAAACTTAATTTTTTTTCAAAATTTTCAGTCTTTTTTTAGTTGTTGCGCAAAAAAAAAAAAAAAAAATCGCAGAGGTGATCAAATACCACCAAAAGAAAGCTCTATTTGTGGGGAAAAAAGGACGCCAATTTTGTTTGGGAGCCACGTCGCAGGACCGCGCAATTGTCATTCAAAGTGCGACAGCGCTGAAAGCTGAAAGCTGGCTTGGGCGGGAATGGTGCGTAAGTGCCCGGTATGGAAGGGGTTAAACAAACGCCGGCGTAGATTCAGAGTTAGGTCGGCTTATCTCCTCTTTGTGAATCTGCCTATTTCAGTGCGATTTCAGGTGCACTTTGCACTTCTAGTGCAAAGTGGATTGGCTTTTCGTAAATAACCCCCATAAAATGTAAGGCCAAAAACACATTTTTTACTGACACGGCACATAACGTGTACTGACAGAGCCAACATTTTTACTGACAGTTCAATAAATTTGCTAAAATCACTGTTTTCAGTGCAACTATAAATATTTAGGCCCAGATTCTCATAGGACTTACGCTGGTGCAGCGCCATGTACGCCGTCGTAAGTCCTAATCTGAGCCGTCGTATCTATGCGCCCGATTCTTAGAATCAGTTACGCATAGATATCCATTAGATCCGACAGGCGTAAGTCTCTTACGCCGTCGGATCTAAACTGCAACTTTTTTTTTGGGACCGCTAGGTGGCGTTTCCGTCGGATTCCCAGTCGAGTATGCAAATTAGCTAGATACGCGAATTTCCGAACGGCCGACGCAGTAAAGTTACGACGTTTACGTTAGGCTTATAGTTGCCCCTGCTATATGAGGCGCAGCCAATGTTAAGTATGGCCGTCGTTCCCGCGTCGAAATTTTAAACAGTTACGTCGTTTGCGTAAGTCGTCCGTGAATGGGGCTGGACGTCATTTACGTCCACGTCGAAACCAATGACGTCCTTGCAACGTCATTTGGAGCAATGCGCGCTGGGATATTTTACGGACGGTGCATGCGCAGTTCGTTCTGCGCGGGGACGCGCTTCATTTAAATGATACACGCCCCCTACCCGCCGAATTTGAATTCCGCCGGTGCATTTTTTTTTACGCCGTTTACGTTCGGCTTTTTCCAGCGTAAAGTTACCCCTGCTATATGAGGCGTAGCTAATGTTAAGTAAGGACGTCGTTCCCGCGCCGAGTTTTGAAAATTTTACGTTGTTTGCGTAAGTCGTTCGCGAATAGGGCTTTGCGTAAGTTACGTTCACGTCGAAACCAATGAGGCTTTGCGGCGTAATTTCGAGCATGCGCACTGGGATTTTTTCACGAACGGCGCATGCGCCGTTCACAAAAAACGTAAAATACGCGGGGTCAAGTGAAATTTAAATAAAACACATCCCCATTTGAATTAGGCGTGCTTACGCCGCCACACATACGTTACGGCGCCGTAACTAAGGGCGCAAGTTCTTTCTGCATACGGATCTTGCGCCCAAAGTTACGGCGGCGTACCGTATCGCAGATACGTTACGCCAGCAGATAGATAGAGAAATCTATCTGAATCTGGCCCTTAAACTACAAAACATGTGGCTAGTGCAACTAGCAATTTCTTTAACAACTTCAGCCCCGGAAGAATTGGCTGCTGAATGACCGGGCCATTCGTTGCGATTCGGCACTGCGTCGCTTTAACTGGCAATTGCGCGGTCGTGCGACGTTGTACCGAAACAAAATTGACATATTTTTTTTTTTAGCAGAAATAGAGCTTTTTTTTCGTGGTATATTTGATCATCTCTGTGATTTATTTATTTTTGTTGTTTTCACGCTATAAACAAAAAAAGAGCAACAATTTTGAAAAAAAACACAATATTTTGTACTTTTTGCTATAATAAATATCCACAATTCTTTTTTTAAAAAAAGCAATTTTTTTCCTCAGTTTAGGTCGATACGTATTCTTCTACATATTTTTGGTAATAAAAATCGCAATAAGCGTTTATCGAT
Organism: Rana temporaria; assembly: GCF_905171775.1. NCBI lineage: Eukaryota > Metazoa > Chordata > Amphibia > Anura > Ranidae > Rana > Rana temporaria. The sequence goes on from NC_053493.1 coordinate 14,170,661, forward strand.
TGGTTTGCGCAAAAGTTATAGCGTCTACAAAATAGGGGATAGTTTTATGTCTTTTTTTTTTTTTACTACTAATGGCGGCGATCTGCGATTTTTATCGTGATTGCGACATTATGGCGGACACTTTTGACGCTATTTTGGGACCACTGTCATTTATACAGCAATCAGTGCTATAAAAATGCACTGATTACTGTGTAAATGACACTGGCAGGAAAGGGGGTTAACCACTAGGGGGCGATGAAGGGATTAAGTGTGTCCTAGGGAGTGATTCTAACTGTGGGGTGGCTGGGCTACCAGTGACATGACAGTGATCGCTGCTCCCTATCACATGGAACAGTAGATCACTGTCCTGTCACTAGGCAGAACAGGGAAATGCGCAGCTTCTTGAAGGGGACATACAGGTACGTCCATTTGCCCGCCGCTGCCATTCTTCCGACGTATAGCGGTGTGCAGCAGTCGGCAAGTGGTTAATGGATAACAAAAGGCAAAAACACATATTTCTCCTTTTACATGAAGGTCAGGTTAATACAACCCAGCACAGTGTTCCCTCTTACATAAGAGTCTGCAGGGTTCCCCTTTACGGTGCAAGGGGGAACTCTGCAGACCCTGAATTAAAAGTAAACACTGCGAACTCTGATCTAAAGGAGAACCCTGATGTAAGGGGGAATGCTGTGGACTCTGGGGTAAAGGGAAACTCTGATGTAAGGGGGTTATCTGGTCACCCGAACCCCCTCCCTCTTACACAAGAGTACACAGAGCTCCCTGTTACATCACAGTCCACAGAGTTCCCCTTACATCACAGTCCACAGAGTTCCCCTTACATCACAGTCCACAGAGTTCCCCTTATATCAGACTCCACAGAGTTCCCCTTACATCAGACTCCACAGAGTTCCCCTTACATCAGACTCCACAGAGTTCCCCTTACATCAGACTCCACAGAGTTCCCCTTACATCAGACTCCACAGAGCTCCCCTTATATCAGACTCCACAGAGTTCCCCTTACATCAGACTCCACAGAGTTCCCCTTTACATCACAGTCCACAAAGTTCTCCCTTACATCACAGTCCACAGAGTTCCCCTTACAGTGTAAGAGGAAAATCTACAGACTCTGATGCAAAGGGGAACACTGTGGACCCTGATGTAAAGGGAAACACTCTATCTGGTCACCAGACCCCCCCCCCCTTCCTTTCCCAATTGCACAAATATCTACAGTTTCCCCTTACTTGAGAGTCTGCATTGTTCCATCTTACAGTGCATGGGGGAACTCTGCAGACCTTGAATTAAAAGGGAATACTGTGAACTATGAACTCTGGTGTAAGGGGGGTATCTGGTCACCCGAGCCCCTTCCCTCTTCCTTTCCCAAATACACAAATATCCACAGAGCTCCCTCTTGCATCAGAGTCTGCAGAACCTGATGTAAAGGGGAACTCTGATGTAAAGGGAAATGTTGCAGACCCTTATTTAGGTGGGAGCCCCCCCCCCCCTTAAAGTCTGCAGCAATTCCTCTTTACATTAGAGTTCCCACTTAAATAAGGGTCTGCAACATTTCCCTTTACAGCAGAGTTCCCCTCTACATCAGGGTCCGCAGAGTCCCCCTTTATGTCAGGTTCTGCAGAGTTCCCCCTTGCACTGTATGGGGGACTCCTGCAAACTGTGATGTAAAGGGGGAACTCTGAAGACTCTGATTTAAGGGGGAACACCCAAAACTCTGATGTGGGGGGGGGGGGGGCTCTGATGGCCACAGGAGAAATTCAGACAAAGAAAACAAAGAAAAAAAAACATTCAGAAGGGAAATGGAAGGAAAAGGTCAGTGAACCAACAATGCACGAGCTTAAAGGAACCTATTTAAAAAAAAAAAAAACCTTTACAACCATTTTAACCACTTAAGGACCGCCTCCTGCACATATACGTCGGCAGAATGGCACGGCTGGGCACAAGCACGTACCTGTATGTCCTTTTTAAGTGCCCAGTCGTGGGTCGCGGGCAACCCGTTCCGAAGCTCTGTGACCGTGGCCGTGGGACCCGCGGACCCATTCGCCGCTGGTATCCCGCGATCGGTCCCCGGAGCTGAAGAACGGGGAGAGCTGTGTGTAAACACAGCCTCCCTGTTCTTCACTGTGGCGCTGTCATTGATCGTGTGTTCCCTTTTATAGGGAAACACAATCAATGATGTCACAAGTCCAGCCCCGCCCCCTACAGTTAGAAACACATATGAGGTCACACATAACCCCTACAGCGCCCCCTTGTGGTTAACTCCCAAACTGCAATTGTCATTTTCACAGTAAACAATGCATTTTTATAGCATTTTTTGCTGTGAAAATGACAATGGTCCCAAAAATGTGTCAAAATTGTCCGATGTGTCCGCCATAATGTCGCAGTCACGAAAAAAAATCGTTGATCGCCATTAGTAGTAAAAAAAAAAATATTAATAAAAATGCAATAAAACGATGTCCTATTTTGTAAACGCTATAAATTTTGCGCAAACCAATCGATAAACGCTTATTGCGATTTTAAGAATACGTATCGGCCTAAACTGAGGGAAAAAAAAGTTTTTTTATATATTTTTGGGGGATATTTATTATAGCAAAAAGTTAAAAATATTGTTTTTTTTTCAAAATTGTCGCTCTATTTTTGTTTATAGCGCAAAAAAGAAAAACCGCAGAGGTGATCAAATACCACCAAAAGAAAGCTCTATTTGTGGGGAAAAAAGGACGCCAATTTTGTTTGGAAACCACGTCGCACGACCGCGCAATTGTCAGTTAAAGCGACGCAGTGCCGAATCGCAAAAACTGGCCGGGTCCTTTACCTGCATAAAGGTCCGGGCCTTAAGTGGTTAAGGACCGAGCCTCTTTCTGAGATTTGGTGATTACAAGATAAAAACATTTTTTTTTTTGCTAGAAAATTACTTAGAACCCCCAAACATTATATATATATTTTTTCTAACACCCTAATGTATAAAATGGAGGTCGTTGCAATACTTTCTGTCACACCGTATTTGCGCAGCGGTCTTACAAGCGCACTTTTTTGGAAAAAAAAAACACTTTTTTAAATTAAAAAATAAGAACAGTAAAGTTAGCCCAATTTTTTTTATATTGTGAAAGATAATGTTACGCCGAGTAAATTGATACCCAACATGTCATGCTTCAAAGTTGTGCCCACTCGTGGAATGGCGACAAACTTTTACCCTTAAAAAACTCCATAGGCGACGGTTAAAAAAATTCTACAGGTTCTATGTTTTGAGTTACAGAGGAGGTCTAGGGCTAGAATTATTGCTCTCGCTCTAATGATCGCGGCGATACCTCACATGTGTGGTTTGAACACCGTTTTCATATGCGGCCGCTGCTCACGTATGCGTTCGCTTTTGCGCGCGAGCTCGTCGGGACGGGACACTTTCAAAAAAAGTCGGGGCGTGTTTAGTAAACTGAAGGGCGGCTTTTTTGTATCAGAAAAATACGGGCATAATATAAAAAATTCGCCCCCATCTTAGCAGCACTGCCCATCATGTAATAATCCGCCCCTCACCGGCAGGAACGTGCCTCGGCGGCGTGCACGGGATTTCTATCGAGGAGTGGCCACTATTGTGCGCAGGCGCCGTCTCGCCGACACAACGGCTGATCGTAAATCTCAGCTGTTGTGCTATCTCTACCGCGCACGCGCAGTTCGACCCGGGCACTTCTCGACAGAACACTCGCCACTGGTTAAACCCCCATCAAAACCAGATTACAAATACTGACAGGGCCGCCATCAGGCAGTAAACTAAGGGGCCCGGGTGGCAACCCCCTTTTTTTTGTAAGGAGCCCGGAGGTCCCCAGGGCCCCGAATGGCAACCCCCCTTTTTTAAAAAAAAAAATTATAAATAGTTTTTTTATTTTTTATATATATATATATATATATATATATATATATATATATATATTTTTTGCTTTAATTAGAGGGCCAAGAGGTCCCCAGATGACAACCCCCCATTTTTTTTAATATAAAAAAAAAATTTGAGTTTTTATATTTTTTATTTATTTATTTATTTTTATTAAAGGGCCCAAAGGTCCCCAGGGCCCTGGATGGCAACCCCCCCTTTTTTAATTATTTTTTATTATTATTTTTTAATTATTTTTTTATAAAACAAATGTTTTTTTTATATATATATATATATTTTTATATAAAAAAAATTCATTTGAGTTTTTATATTTTTTATTTATTTTTATTTTTTATTAAAGGGCCCAGAGGTCCCCAGGGCCCCCGGATGGCAACCCCCCTTTTTTTTTTTTTTTTTTTTTAAAAATGTATTTTTTTTTATATATATATATTTTTTATTTCTTTTTATTAAAGGGCCCAGAGGTCCCCAGGGGCCCGGGTGGCTACCCCTCTTTTAAAAATATATAACCCCTCTTTTAAAAATATATATTTTATATTTTATTTATATATATTTGTTTTGCTTTAATTAAAGGGCCAAGAGGTCCCCAGGGGCCCGGAGGTCCCCAGGATGACAACCCCACATTTTTTTTTATATAAAAAAAAATCCATTTGAGTTTTTATATTTTTTACGTATTTATTTATTTATTTTATGAAAGGGCCCAGAGGTCCCCAAGGCCCCGGATAGCAACCCCCCCTTTTTAATTTTTTTTTTTATATATATTTTTTGTTTGTTTGTTTTTATTAAAGGGCCCAGAGGTCCAGATGGCTACCTCCTTTATATATATATATATATATATATATATATATATATATATATATATATATATATATTTATTTTTGTAAGGGGACCAGAGGTCCCCAGGGCAACCCCCCCAATTCATGGCACCCCCCCGCTTCTCAATTCACGCCCCCCCCCCCCCCTGTGTAAGATGCCCCATAATTTCTGATGGCGGCCCTGAATACTGAACACGTCCAGCTCTCACAATTCAATATTTGGCCCCTAATAGTAGAACGGAGATAAACTCACCTTTGCGGTTTTTACTCGACTTGGGCCAAGTCGCCCACCCAGGATAGAAGGCGCTGCAGATGTCATCCCAGGCCCGCCCCCTGCGTTTGTTGTCTTTGTACAGCCTGTGGGAGGGATCATAGAGGAGGGGCTTCCTTTGAACCTCCCTTATTAGAATTTCCATATCCAGAGCAGCCTGGGACACAGGGGCCATATTGCAGAGAGAGAGAGCCTATGGGGTCTAGTGTGTGGGGAATCACATGGGCAATATCCAAGGGGGCGGGGCTTGCTGACACCTGTTGCTCATGCACCAGAAAACACATCACAATACAAGTTAGATGCATTCACATACATTGCCATTGCCATTCACATACATTTACATTGCCATTCACATACATTGCCATTGCCATTCACATACATTGCCATTGCCATTCACATACATTGCCATTGCCATTCACATACATTGCCATTGCCATTCACATACATTGCTATTGCCATTGCCATTCACATACATTGCCATTCACATACATTGCCATTGCCATTCACATACATTGCCATTGCCATTGCCATTCACATACATTGCCATTGCCATTCACATACATTGCCATTCACATACATTGCCATTGCCATTCACATACATTGCTATTGCCATTGCCATTCACATACATTGCCATTGCCATTCACATACATTGCCATTGCCATTGCCATTCACATACATTGCCATTGCCATTCACATACATTGCCATTCACATACATTGCCATTGCCATTCACATACATTGCTATTGCCATTGCCATTCACATACATTGCCATTGCCATTCACATACATTGCCATTGACCTCTATAACCCTCCTAATGTATTAAATGCAGGAAAAAAATATGTCACCTTTTGAAAAACAATGTAGCCCAGAAATGGGAACTGCAACTATTTTTTAAGAAGCTGGATGTGAGTGTTTGAACATTTTGTAACACATTCATTAAAATGCAACATTGGCCTGGATTCAACCATAGGTTACGCAGAGCAATTGCTTACTTGCCCCGTCGTAACAAATGCTCCTGATTCAGGAACCTTGTTACGCCGACTGCAGCCTAAGATATGCGCGGCATAAGGCTCTTATGCCCGCATATCTTAGGCTGCATTCTTGCGTTGACCGCTAGGGGGCGCTCCCGTTGTGCTCAGTGTATAGTATGCAAATTGCATACTAACGCCGATTCACAATGTTGCGCGAGCCCTGCGTACGCAAGTTACGTTGTTTCCGTACGGCGTCTTTAGCGTAAGGCTGCCCCTTCTATTAGCAGGGGCAGCCAATGTTACGTATACCCGTCGTTCCCGCGTTGCGAAATTTCAAATCTACGTAGTTTGCGTAAGTGATTCGTGAATGGCGCTGGACGCCATTCACGTTCACTTTGAAGCAAATGACGTCCTTGCGACGTCATTTGCAGCAATGCACGTCGGGAAAGTTTCCCGACGGAGCATGCGCTCTACGATCGGCGCGGGAACGCGCCTAATTTAAATGATTCCCGCCCCCTACGGGATCATTTAAATTGCGCACGCTTACGCCGGGGCATTTTGCCGGCGCGCCCACGCAATTTACGGAGCTACTGCTCCGTGAATCGAGGGCAGCGCAGTAAATTTGCGGGGGCGCAGGGCAAAAACCTTGCCCTGCGCCTCCGCAAAAAAAGCGCAAATGGACCTGAATCTACCCCACTGTAAATAAGCCCCACATTTATTTTATCTGTACATTATATGGAGATCCCTATTCAAAAGCATGTCTTTTACAGCAATGCTGCCATCTTGTGGTCAAACTTTAGTACAGCAAGTTAAGGTGATTTAATGACACTAATTAATTTTATGAAATACAAAAAATCACGGAAGCTTTATAATAAGAGCAAGAAACATATATATATGTATATAGACCATAGGTGTTCAATCTGTGGCCCTCCAGCTATTGCGGAACTACATTACCCATGAGGCATTGCAAGGAAAGTTCAGAGAGGCATTGCAAGGCATGATTTCCAAAGGCAGAAGCTCCCAACTGTCCCTGATATGGAGGGACTGTCCCTGATTTCGAGGGGCTGTCACTGATTTGGAGGGACTGTCCCTGACTAGGAGGAATGTCCCTCTCTCCCTCTTTCCTCCTTATCTGTCCCTCATTTTGGTCTGATCTATAAAGTTGTATTACCCGCTTGCCGACCGCTGCACGACTATTTCATAGCTCACAGCTGTCCCTGATTTCGAGGGGCTGTCCCTGATTTCGGGGGACTGTCCCTGATTTCGAGGGACTGTCCCTGATTTGTAACAAAGTCCCTCTCTCCCTCTTTCCTCCTGATTTGTCCCTCATTTTGGTCTGATCTATAAAGCTGTATTACCCGCTTGCCGACCGCCGCACGACTATTTCATAGCTCACAACTGTCCCTGATTTCAAGGGTTGTCCCTGATTTCGAGGGGATGTCCCTGATTGAGGGACTGTCCCTGATTTCGAGGGACACGACTATTTCATAGCCCCCAACTGTCAGTGATTTCGAGGGTTGTCCCTGATTTAAAGGGGCTGTCCCTGATTTCGAGGGACTGTCCCTGATTTCGAAGGACTGTGCCTGATTTCGAGGGGCTGTCCCTGATTTTGAGGGACTGTCCCTGATTTGGAGCAATGTCCCTCTGTCCCTCTTTCCTCCTCATGTGTCCCTCATTTTGGTCTGATCTATATGGCTTTATATAAAATGTACTTTTTATCTATCAAAAAGTGTTTCCCAGGCTAAACCTTTCATCTGGTTTCTAAATTGCTGCATTTATAAATTCCAAAAGCCAATATAAAGGAATAGTAGTGGTAAAAAAAAAAAGCACTTGTGGGTGTAACCAATCTTGTTTTTTGTACAATTCTCTATTAAGGGGGTGTGGCAAGGGGTGTGTCCTCTACCTGCAAACTTTTGCTGATAGGTGTCAGTTGGGAGGTGTTACTATTTACGTCGGCAGAATGGCATGGCTGCGCATATGGACGTATGCATAGGTCCCCTTTAAGACGCAACATTGCGCTGCCCAACTGTCCCTGATTTTGAGGGACTGTCCTTGATTTAGAACAAAGTCCCTCTTTCCTTTTTTTGGTTGTAACATGAGAAAATTTGGAAAATGTCAACGGGTATGAATACTTTTTCAAGGCACTGTATGGAAGAAACTCGTGTGTTGTGAGCAAGCTGTTTAACGTAGAAGACACTAGAGGGCAGCGCAGGAGTATTTTAAGAAGCATTGCAATGCTTGTAGATAAGAACTACGGCCCGGATTCAGATAGAATTTACGTTGGCGTATCGATTGATACGCCGCGTAAGTTCTAGGAAGCGCCGGCGTATTTTCTTTCTGTATTCAGAAGGCAAGATACGCCAGAATTTTACTAAGATACGGCCGGCGTAAGTCTCTTACACCGTCGTATCTTAGTTGCATATTTACGCTGGCCGCTAGGGGGCGCTTCCGTAGATTTACGCTTAGAATATGCAAATTAGGTAGATACGCCGATTCACAAACGTAGTTGCGCCCGGCGTATCTATATGCGTCGTTTACATAAGGCGTCGGACCGGCGTAAAGTTACCCCTGCTATATGAGGCGTACGCAATGTTAAGTATGGCCGTCGGGACAGCGTCGAATTTTCCGTCATTTACGTCGTTTGCGTAAAACGTTTGTGAATAGGGCTTTGCGTAAGTTACGTTCACGTCGAAAGCATTGACTATTTGCGACGTGATTTGGAGCATGCGCACTGGGATACGTTCACGGACGGCGCATGCGCCGTTCGTAAAGAGCGTCAATTGCATGGGGTCATGATAGATTAACATACAACACGCCCACTACCAGCCAAATTTGAATTAGGCGCGCTTACGCCGGCACATTTACACTACGCCGCCGTAACGTAGGGCACAAGTTCTTTCTGAATACGGAACTTGCGCCCTAAGTTACGGCGGCGTAGTGTATCTCAGATACGCCCGCCTACAACTTAGACTATTCTTTCTGAATCTGGCCCTACCTGTGCAGCTCTGACTAAATTTGGATAATGCCCTTCCTAGAGGTGTAAGCCATTTACATATAGGGTTGCCACCTGTCCGGGATTCACCCGGACAGTTCGGGTTTGGATTCATGTGTCTGGGTATCAGGTATCAAACTGCCTGAAACCCGGACACATTATTCAGACTGGACTATGGCTTCCCATCAGGGTTGCTGGCTGTAGTTATCGAAGCCGAGAGAGTCTGTTACACTCTCTTTCACACTGCCCAAAGCCATCACTAACACCCCCCCCCCCCACACACACACACACACACACAGAGAGGCGAGGATAGAGGGCTTGATCTGCTCCTATTCCTCCCGCCCCTTGCCCTCTGTGTCTGCCCACCTCCAATCCCTGGCGCTGTGCCTCAGAAAATGAAAGTTGGAGCTGGAAATTTGAAGTCCAGCAGCCTCAGATACATCTGGATGAGAGGTGCTGACTGCCAAGAGGTGAGTGAGCTCACCATCCATCCCTGTCTGTGACTGAAGTCTCCCCCCTTCTCTCTCCTGCCTCTGAGTGAGTACACTAAAGAAAATCAGGGTTCCCAGAGCACCCCTTACATCAGAGTTCCCCTTTACACCAGAGGCCACAGAGTTCCCCTTTACATCAGAGTCCTCTCCATACATCAGAGTTATCAGTGTTCCCCCTTAAATCCGGGTTCCCAGAGCATCCCTAATGTCAGAGCCCCCAGAATTCTCCCTTACATCAGAGTCCCCCCTTACAGTGAAACAGTGGCGGTGCGTCCATAAAGGGCACAGGAGCGCCGCCCCCCCCCCCCCCTCTCCTGTCACTCTCTAATTACCATAGAAAGATTCATGCACATGGTCGCTGCTGACACCCCCTATTCAGGTGTACGCCCCCTTTTCGGGCGCCGGGCGCATGAATTGCAGCCGTGGGGGGGGGGGGGGGGGGGTTTTTGGATGCACCTGAATAGAGCCATAAGCTCTAATAGGCACCCAAAATAGTGAGAAGCGTGCGCAACGCTGTGCATTCGCTTCTCACTCAGCTGCATGTTAGTAAAGTGAAGGAATTTGCTTTCCTAACATTGAACCGCCTCTCAGCCAATCAGGTGCACCAGGTCTGTGTTACCTGTCACCTGATTGGCTGAAGCGGCAGGTGCTGTGATTGGACACCTATCAGGCGTCCAATCACAGCAGAGGACGAGAGGAGGAGCGGGCGGGAGACGATATCGGGGTTGGGGAAGATGGAGGACACCGGACACCGCTCGCCACCTGCTGCCCACTCGAGACAAGGTAAGTGCCAGGCAGATAATGGGGGGCACAGTGGCAGTACTTGGGGCACAGTGGCAACACATGGGGCACAGTGGCAGCACATGGGGCACAGTGGCAGCCCATGGGGCACAGTGGCAACATTTGGGGCACAGTGGCAATATTTGGGGCACAGTGGCAGCACTTGGGGCACAGTGGCAGCATTTGGGGCAAAGTGGCAGCACATGGGGCACAGTGGCAGCACATGGGGCACAGTGGCAATATTTGGGCACAGTGGCAACATTTGGGGCACAATGGCAGCACATGGGGCACAGTGGCAGCACTTGGGGCACAGTGGAAACATTTGCGACACAGTGTTAGCACTTAGGGCACAGTGGCAGCATTTGGGGCACAGTGGCAACATTTGGGGCACAGTGGCAACACTTGGGGCACAGTGGCAGCACTTGGGACACAGTGGCAAAATGTGGGACACAGTGGCAGCACATGGGGCACAGTGGCAACATTTGGGCACAGTGGCAATGTTTGGGGCACAGTGGCAGCACTTGGGGCACAGTGGCAGCACTTGGGACACAGTGCCAACATTTGGGGCACAGTGGCAGCACATGGGGCACAGTGGCAACATTTGGGGCACAGTGGCAGCACTTGGGGCACATTGGCAACATTTGGGGCACAGTGGCAACATTTGGGGCACAGTGGCAGCACTTGGGGCACAGTGGCAGCACTTGGGGCACAGTGGCAATATTTGGGGCACAGTGGCAGCACTTGGGGCACAGTGGCAGCACTTGGGGCACAGTGGCAGCACTTGGGACACAGTGGCAACATTTGGGGCACAGTGGCAGCACTTGGGGCACATTGGCAACATTTGGGGCACAGTGGCAGCACTTGGGACACAGTGGCAAAATTTGTGGCACAGTGGCAGCACATGGGGCACAGTGGCAACATTTGGGGCACAGTGGGAGCGTTTGATGGGCACAGTGGCTGCAATTAATGTTTTTTTTTTCCAGAATTTTTGAGTTTGTTTGCATCCCCCCAAAAATGTTGAGCACCAGCCGCCACTGCAGTGAATAGGAACTCTGCAGATTCAGATGTAAAGGGGAACTCTTGTGATTAACTTCATACGATTAGAAATGTTAATTGCAACATATATGTATACTTTATAGTACTATACTATGACTTGAAGAAAAGGTGGCAACCCTATTTACATACCTCCCGAAGCCTGGACTTTATTTTCCTTCCATTCTATTAACAATTTATAAGGGGCATCTTTTACAATTTTATCAGTTGTGGACGTAGTATCAAACAATGGCACACAATTGGGGCCGCCATCAGGAATTTTGCGGCCCCTTACACAGCTTCGGGCGCAGAGCAGAGAACCAGGGGAGGGGGGGGGATGGGGTGCTGCCGCCGCAAATTGAGGAGCGGGGGGAGTGTCGCAAGTGGAGAAGCGGGGGGGAATGGTGTCGCAAATTGAGAAGCGGGGGGAGCACTGCGAATTAAGAATGGGGGGGGCGCGGAAAAATTGTGAAGCTGGGGGGGGCTGCCGCCGCGAATTAAGGTCGGGGGCGACGAACAAAAAAAAAGGGGGGATGCCATCCGGGGCCCTGGGGACCCCCGGGCCCCTTAGAGGTCGGGGGGGGGGGCTGAAAAAAAATAAAAGAACAAATAAAAAAGATTAACAAAAAATAAAAAATAAATAAAAAAATTGAACCAATCAATGTATGACGATGTTCTGTCACACACAAAGAGAGATGCTGACATTTACCATCAGCTAGGTGTACGGGGTGGTATTTACAGGGCTGTCTTAATAAGAGGGCACACCTGGGCACTGCCCAGGGGCCCTAGCTGCATGGGGGGGGCCCTGCACTTTCCCCAAAGCAGCTGGTCCTTGAGAGCCCACGCTGCCCCGTAATTGGGGACCCCATGATGGCACTGAGAGTGATACACACACAGGGGAGGCAGTCTGCCTCCTACCTACTTGGGCCCAGATTCTCATAGGACTTACGACGGCGCAGCGCCATGTACGCCGTCGTAAGTCCTAATCCGACCCGTCGTATCTATGCGCCTGATTCTTAGAATCAGTTACGCATAGATATCCATTAGATCCGACAGGCGTAAGTCTCTTACGCCGTCGGATCTAAACTGCAATTTTTTTTTTGCCCGCTAGGTGGCGCTTCCGTCGAATTCCGCACGGCCGACGCAGTAAAGTTATGACGTTTACGTTAGGCTTTTCCCGGCGTGAAGTTGCCCCTGCTATATGAGGCGCAGCCAATGTTAAGTATGGCCATCATTCCCACGTCGAAATTTTAAAAAGTTACGTCGTTTGCGTAAGTCGTCCGTGAATGGGGCTGGACATCATTTACGCTCACGTTGAAACCAATGACGTCCTTGCGACGTCATTTGGAGCAATGCACACTGGGATATTTTACGGACGGCGCATGCGCTGTTCGTTCGGCACGGGGACGCGCTTCATTTAAATGATACACGCCCCCTACCCGCCGAATTTGAATTCCGCCGGGTGATTTACGCTACGCCGCCGCAACTTTACAGGCAAGTGCTTTGTGAATAAAGCACTTGCCTGAAAAAACTTGCGGCGGCGTAACGTAAATCGGATACGTTACGCCGCCGCAGAGATACGCCCAGTGTACAAGAATCTGGGCCTTTATGTCTGTTTACAATGGGCCAGATTCAAGAAGCACTTGCGCCGCGCAACCTATGGTTGCGCGGGCGCAAGTGCTTACTTGCTCCGGTGTAACGAGTGCTCCTGATTCAGGAACCTCGTTACACCGACTGCAGCCTAAGATATGACAGACATAAGCCTCCTTATGCCTTCATATCTTTGGCTGCATTCTTGCGTTGGCCGCTAGGGGGCGCGGCCATTGTGATCTGTGTATAGTATGCAAATTGCATACTACCACCGATTCACAAAAGTTGCGCGGGCCCTGCGCACGCAAGGTACGGAGTTTCCGTACGGCGACTTTAGCATAAGGCTGCTCCTGCTAATAGCAGGGGCAACCAATGCTAAAGTATAGCTGCGCTTCCCGCTCGTGAAATTTAAATTTCACGTCGTTTACGTAAGTGAACCGTGAATGGCGCTGGACGCCATTCACGTTCACTTAGAAGCAAATGACGTCCTTGCGACGTCATTTGCCGCAATGCACGTCGGGAAAGTTTCCCGACGGAGCATGCGCTGTTCACTCGGCGCGGGAGCGCGCCTAATTTAAATGATTCCCGCCCCCGGCGGGATCATTTACATTAGGCAGCCTTACGCCCGGCTGTTTAGCATATCGCCCGCGCAATTTACGGAGCAACTGCTCCGTGAATCGCGGGCAAAACGCAATATTTGCGTCGGCGCAGAGAAAAATATTTGCTCTTTGCCCACGCAAATATTGCTCGGATCTACCTGAATCTGGGCCATTATGTTTTAGTGTCACAGCCTCTAGCTATGTGTACAGACGGTGAGCGAGGAAGATGCAGAGTCATCAGGAGTCGGCAATATTGCAGCGTCTTTGTAAACGGCACGTCCTCCAGAGCAGATAGTTGTGCTGCTGTCCCTGGAGGTCACATAAACCGAGACAATGACAGGCAGATCTGCTCCCGACCTCCATTCCACACTTAACCACTTAAGCCCCGGACCTTTAGGCAGCTAAATGCCCAGGCCAGGTTTTGCGATTCAGCACTGCGTCCCTTTAACAGACAATTGCGCGGTCGTGCAACGTGGCTCTCAAACAAAATTGGAGTCCTTTTTTCCCCACAAATAGAGCTTTCTTTTGGTGGCATTTGATCACCTCTGCGGTTTTTAGTTTTTGCGCTATAAACAAAAATAGAGCGACAATTTTGAAAAAAATGCAATATTTTTTACTTTTTGCTATAATAAATATCCCCCAAAAATATATATAAAAAATATGTTTTTCCTCAGTTTAGGCCGATACGTATTCTTCTACCTATTTTTGGTAAAAAAATAGCAATAAGCGTTTATCGGTTGGTTTGCGCAAAATTGATAGCGTTTACAAAATAGGGGATATTTTTATTGCATTTTTATTAATTTTTTTTTTTTTTACTACTAATGGCGGCGATCAGCGATTTTTTTCGTGACTGCGACACTTCGGACAATTTTGACACATTTTTGGGACCATTGTCATTTTCACAGCAAAAAATGCATTTAAATTGCATTGTTTATTGTGAAAATGACAGTTGCAGTTTGGGAGTTAACCACAGGGGGCGCTGTAGGAGTTAGGGTTCACCTAGTGTGTGTTTACAACAGTAGGGGGGTGTGGCTGTAGGACTGATGTCATCGATTGTGTCTCCCCTATAAAAGGGATCACACGATCGATGCGCCGCCACAGTGAAGCACGGGGAAGCCGTGTTTACACACGGCTCTCCCCGTTCTTCAGCTCCGGGGAGCGATCGCGACGGAGCGGCTAGAAACGAATAGCCGCGCCGTCGTCACGGATCGCTCCCCGAGGGAATCCGCCCGCCGCACGCAGCGGAGGGTCCCGATCGGACCCCCCACCCGCGCAAAGGCAAGGACATATATATACGCCCATCTGCCTGTCCGTGCCATTTTGCGGACGTAAATAGTTGTGCTGCGGGCGTTAAGTGGTTAAAAGAACACTAAAGTATTTTTTTTTTTTTGTAAAATAACATACATGTTATACTTACCTCCACTGTGCAGTTCGTTTTGCACAGAGTGACCCGGATCTGTGTCTTCTGGGGTCCCTTGGCGGCTGTCTCGGCTCCTCCTACAAGAGCTTTCCACCTTAATGCGAGCTCGCATGGTGGAAAGCTTTTGCGGGCGCGCTCCCGCGATACAGCCGCGAGCATAGCCGCCGACTGTATCACTCGGCCCCGCCCCTCAGGCGCACCGCCTCATCGGATGTGATTGACAGCAGCGCCAGCCAATGGCTGCGCTGCTATCAATCCATCCAGCCTAGCCAATCAACGGCCAGGCTGAGAACCGAAGAGGATCACGGGGACGCGCGCGGGACTTTCAAGGTGTAAGGTAAGTAAAACGGGGGTTCGGGGGGGGGGGGGTACCATTGGATGTTTTTTCAAAACATTTACCTTTACAACCCCTATAAGCCTCTTACACACAATCAGATTTTTTTTACGAAAATTCTTCAGAAGTGACCTCATGTGTGGAATAGTTTTGTATTTATTCTTTTGTTTCTGAGCATGCGTAGTCTTGCTGAGGGGTGTGTTGTGTATGGAGTGCAGGGTTGAGGGGTTTGCTATGTATGGAGTGCAGAGTGGATTGGTGTGTGTTGTATGGAGTGCAGGGTTAAGGGGTGTGTTGTGTATGGAGTGCAGGAATGAGTGGTGTGTTGTATGGAGTGCAGGAATGAGGGGTGTGTTGTGTATAGAGTGCAGGGCTGAGGGGTGCGCTGTGTATGGAGTGCAGGGTTGAGGGGTGTGTGTTGTGTATGGAGTGCAGGAATGAGTGGTGTGTTGTATGGAGTGCAGGAATGAGGGGTGTGTTGTATGGAGTGCAGGAATGAGGGGTGTGTTGTGTATGGAGTGTAGGAATGAGGGGTGTGTTGTGTAAGGAGTGTAGGAATGAGTGGTGTGTTGTGTATGGAGTGCAGGGTTGAGGGGTTTGCTATGTATGGAGTGCAGAGTGGATTGGTGTGTGTTGTATGGAGTGCAGGGTTAAGGGGTGTGTTGTGTATGGAGTGCAGGGCTGAGGGGTGTGTTGTGTATGGAGTGCAGGGTTGAGGGGTGTGTTGTGTATAGAGTGCAGGGCTGAGGGGTGCGCTGTGTATGGAGTGCAGGGTTGAGGGGTGTGTGTTGTGTATGGAGTGCAGGAATGAGTGGTGTGTTGTATGGAGTGCAGGAATGAGGGGTGTGTTGTATGGAGTGCAGGAATGAGGGGTGTGTTGTGTATGGAGTGTAGGAATGAGGGGTGTGTTGTGTATGGAGTGTAGGAATGAGGGGTGTGTTGTGTAAGGAGTGTAGGAATGAGTGGTGTGTTGTGTATGGAGTGCAGGGTTGAGGGGTTTGCTATGTATGGAGTGCAGAGTGGATTGGTGTGTGTTGTATGGAGTGCAGGGTTAAGGGGTGTGTTGTGTATGGAGTGCAGGGCTGAGGGGTGTGTTGTGTATGGAGTGCAGGGTTGAGGGGTGTGTTGTGTATAGAGTGCAGGGCTGAGGGGTGCGCTGTGTATGGAGTGCAGGGTTGAGGGGTGTGTGTTGTGTATGGAGTGCAGGAATGAGTGGTGTGTTGTATGGAGTGCAGGAATGAGGGGTGTGTTGTATGGAGTGCAGGAATGAGGGGTGTGTTGTGTATGGAGTGTAGGAATGAGGGGTGTGTTGTGTATGGAGTGTAGGAATGAGGGGTGTGTTGTGTAAGGAGTGTAGGAATGAGTGGTGTGTTGTGTATGGAGTGCAGGGTTGAGGGGTTTGCTATGTATGGAGTGCAGAGTGGATTGGTGTGTGTTGTATGGAGTGCAGGGTTAAGGGGTGTGTTGTGTATGGAGTGCAGGGTTAAGGGGTGTGTTGTGTATGGAGTGCAGGGTTGAGGGGTGTGCAATGCATGGAGTGCACTGGGTGGAAACATCCTTTGTGACAGGCAAAGGGAGTTACGGGTCCTCTTTATCCCTTCTCTGTCCTTAAAAGTATTCAAAATACCAAGATTCGGGTCTTTGAAAAAAAGAACAATAAACACATCCAATAAAAAAATCAAATTTCTTTATAAATTGATGGAGAGCAGGAGAACGGGAAGCTGCCGGTGATGGAGAGCAGGAGAACAGGAAGACGCCGGTGATGGAGAGCAGGAGAACGGGAAGCTGCCGGTGATGGAGAGCAGGAGAACGGGAGGCTGCCGGTGATGGAGAGCAGGAGAACGGGAGGCTGCCGGTGATGGAGAGCAGGAGAACGGGAGGCTGCCGGTGATGGAGAGCAGGAGAACGAAAGGCTGCCGATGATGGAGAGCAGGAGAACGAGAGGCTGCCGGTGATGGAGAGCAGGAGAACGGGAAGCTGCCGGTGATGGAGAGCAGGAGAACAGGAAGACGCTGGTGATGGAGAGGAGGAGAACGGGAAACTGCCGGGGATGGAGAGCAGGAGAACGAAAGGCTGCCGATGATGGAGAGCAGGAGAACGAGAGGCTGCCGGTAATGGAGAGCAGGAGAACGGTAGGCTGCCGGTGATGGAGAGTAGGAGAACGGGAAGCTGCCGGTGATGGAGAGCAGGAGAACGGGAGGCTGCCGGTGATGGAGAGCAGAAGAACGGGAGGCTGCCGGTGATGGAGAGCAGAAGAACGGGAAGCTGCTGGTGATGGAGAATAGGAGAACGGGAGGCTGCCGGTGATGGAGAGCAGAACGGGAAGCTGCTGGTGATGGCGAGCAGGAGAACGGGAGGCTGCCGGTGATGGAGAGCAGGAGAACGGGAGGCTGCCGGTGATGGAGAGCAGGAGAACGGGAAGCTGCCGGTGATGGCGAGCAGGAGAACGGGAGGCTGCCGGTGATGGAGAGCAGGAGAACGGGAAGCTGCCGGTGATGGAGAGCAGGAGAACGGGAGGCTGCCGGTGATGGAGAGCAGGAGAACAGGAAGCTGCAGGTGATGGAGAGCAGGAGAACAAGAAGCTGCCAGTGATGGAGAGCAGGAGAACGGGAAGCTGCCGGTGATGGAGAGCAGGAGAACGGGAAGCTGTCGGTGATGGAGAGCAGGAGAACAAAAGGCTGCCGATGATGGAGAGCAGGAGAACGGGATGCTGCCGGTAATGGAGAGCAGGAGAACGGTAGGCTGCCGGTGATGAAGAGCAGGAGAACGGGAAGCTGTCGGTGATGGAGAGAAGGAGAACGGGAGGCTGTTGGTGATGGAAAGCAGGAGAACGGGAGGCTGCCGGTGATGGAGAGCAGGAGAACGGGAAGCTGTCGGTGATGGAGAGAAGGAGAACGGGAGGCTGCCGGTGATGGAGAGCAGGAGAACGGGAGGCTGCCGGTGATGGAGAGCAGGAGAACGGGAGGCTGCCGGTGATGGAGAGCAGGAGAACGAGAGGCTGCCGTTGATGGAGAGCAGAAGAACGGGAGGCTGCCGGTGATGGAGAGCAGGAGAACGGGAGGCTGCCGGTGATGGAGAGCAGGAGAACGGGAGGCTGCCGGTGATGAAGAGCAGGAGAATGGGAGGCTGTTGGTGATGGAAAGCAGGAGAACGGGAGGCTGCCGGTGATGGAGAGCAGGAGAACGGGAAGCTGTCGGTGATGGAGAGCAGGAGAACGGGAAGCTGTCGATGATGAAGAGCAGGAGAATGGGAGGCTGTTGGTGATGGAGAGCAGGAGAACGGGAGGCTGCCGGTGATGAAGAGCAGGAGAATGGGAGGCTGTTGGTGATGGAAAGCAGGAGAACGGGAGGCTGCCGGTGATGGAGAGCAGGAGAACGGGAAGCTGTCGGTGATGGAGAGAAGGAGAACGGGAGGCTGCCGGTGATGGAGAGCAGGAGAACGGGAGGCTGCCGGTGATGGAGAGCAGGAGAACGGGAGGCTGCCGGTGATGGAGAGCAGGAGAACGAGAGGCTGCCGTTGATGGAGAGCAGAAGAACGGGAGGCTGCCGGTGATGGAGAGCAGGAGAACGGGAAGCTGTCGGTGATGGAGAGCAGGAGAACGGGAGGCTGCCGGTGATGGAGAGCAGGAGAACGGGAAGCTGTCGTGATGGAGAGCAGGAGAACGGGAGGCTGCCGGTGATGGAGAGCAGGAGAACGGGAGGCTGCCGATGATGAAGAGCAGGAGAATGGGAGGCTGTTGGTGATGGAGAGCAGAAGAACGGGAGGCTGCCGGTGATGGAGAGCAGGAGAACGGGAAGCTGTCGGTGATGGAGAGCAGGAGAACGGGAGGCTGCCGGTGATGGAGAGCAGGAGAACGGGAAGCTGTCGGTGATGGAGAGCAGGAGAACGGGAGGCTGCCGATGATGAAGAGCAGGAGAATGGGAGGCTGTTGGTGATGGAGAGCAGGAGAACGGGAGGCTGCCGGTGATGGGGAGCAGGAGAACGGGAGGCTGCCGATGATGAAGAGCAGGAGAATGGGAGGCTGTTGGTGATGGAGAGCAGAAGAACGGGAGGCTGCCGGTGATGGAGAGCAGGAGAACGGGAAGCTGTCGGTGATGGAGAGCAGGAGAACGGGAGGCTGCCGGTGATGGAGAGCAGGAGAACGGGAAGCTGTCGGTGATGGAGAGCAGGAGAACGGGAGGCTGCCGGTGATGGAGAGCAGGAGAACGGGAGGCTGCCGATGATGAAGAGCAGGAGAATGGGAGGCTGTTGGTGATGGAGAGCAGGAGAACGGGAGGCTGCCGGTGATGGGGAGCAGGAGAACGGGAAGCCGCCGGTGATGGGGAGCAGGAGAACGGGAAGCCGCCGGTGATGGGGAGCAGGAGAACGGGAGGCTGCCGGTGATGGAGAGCAAGAGAACGGGAGGCTGCCGGTGATGGAGAGCAGGAGAACGGGAAGCTGTTGGTGATGGAAAGCAGGAGAACGGGAGGCTGCTGCCGCCGAACAGGGGGAAACCGCCGGTGATGGGGTAAGTGCCACCGACCAACGAGGAGGGGGGGTGTGGCATACTGTTTGCGGCCCACCCAAAAAGACGCCACTGCATGGGAGCAAAGAGAGGACAGCAGAAGAACACTGCAGGGCAAATCTCCAGGGAGGACCAGCTAAGTTATACGGTTGGCAAGCTGTTAAGCTATACTACTCTCCCTCTGAAAAGCAGTCTACAGTGGATCACCCTTTTAAAGTTGTTTGACAGCTGCTAATGAGGTGACATGTTGCTTCCTCGCTGCCTGTTTTAAACCTCAAAATGCCAACCCGCCACACCACAACCAGCCTGCATTGGACGCCGTTGCGCTGTGGCCCCCTTAACATGAAGGGGTCGCGTTCAGCAGGCGGCACACCGCGCCAAAAGCGACCAGTCGTTACATTTTTTCTGAAGCCTTGGAGCAAAGCGTCGCAGCCACAGCATGTGTATAGCCCCTGGGTGGTTGTGTGCCCTTGTTTAGGTTGGCGGCGGTTGGGGGGGGCACTAAAACCGCGTCTCCACCTCCTGCTTTTATACAAGTCTGAACGAGT
This sequence comes from Rana temporaria, assembly GCF_905171775.1. NCBI lineage: Eukaryota > Metazoa > Chordata > Amphibia > Anura > Ranidae > Rana > Rana temporaria. The sequence continues at coordinate 14,190,877 of NC_053493.1, forward strand.
CCAATATATATATAGAGACGGCCCGGCGTGCGATGCGGATTGCGAAGGGTTCCGGAGTCACAGCCTGCAGCTGTATGGAAGGAATGTGAGAGAAGAAGAAGCAAAGTCATCCTGAATGGGCAGCACTGCAGCGTCTCTGCAAAACGGCACGTCCTCCAGAGCCAATAATAAGGGGCGGCTGTTCCTGGAGGTCACATGACCCGAGACAACGACCGCAGCCTCTGCTCCTGGCCTCCCCTCCACCATGAAGCTGGCCCCATATGGGTGGAAATTTGTGCGAAATGTCTTCAGTTTTTTTAATGGTCAATGAGGACGACATGCGTTTCCGAAAAAATTGGAAGGAGCAGAATGGAAAATTATTCTCGACCAGCAAATGTCGTTTCCATTCACGAAAAATTCCATTCGATCCTAAATAAAATGTTAAAGCGGATTTTCACCCCCACGTTGTTGTTTTTTTTTTCTGACACTTCTCACATACAGTGGCCCAGATTCAAGAAGCTATTGCGCCCGCGCAACCATAGGTTGCGCGGCGCAATAGCTGTTTTGCTCCCGCGTAGCGAATGCCCCTGATTCAGGAACATCGCTACGCGGACTGCAGCCTAGGATATGACAGACATAAGCCTCCTTATGCCTTCATATCTCAGGCTGCATTCTTGCGTTGGCCGCTAGGGGGCGCGGCCATTGTGAACGGCGTATAGTATGCAAATTGCATACTACCACCGATTCACAAAAGTTGCGCGGGCCCTGCGCACGCAAGGTACGGAGTTTCCGTACGGCGACTTTAGCGCAAGGCTGCTCCTGCTAATAGTAGGGGCAACCAATGCTAAAGTATAGCCGCCCTTCCCGCTCGTGAAATTTAAATTTCACGTCGTTTACGTAAGTGATTCGTGAATGGCGCTGGACGCCATTCACGTTCACTTAGAAGCAAATGACGTCCTTGCGACGTCATTTGCCGCAATGCATGTCGGGAAAGTTTCCCGACGGAGCATGCGCTGTTCGCTCGGCGCGGGAGCGCGCCTAATTTAAATGATTCCCGCCCCCGGCGGGATCATTTACATTAGGCGCCTTTACGCCGGGCTACTGCTCCGTGAATCGCGGGCAAATCGAAATATTTGCGTGGGCGCAGAGCAAAAATCGTTGCCCTTTGCCCACGCAAATATTGAGCGGATCTACCTGAATCTGGGCCAGTATATGTAAAAAAATCATAATTTTTAGAAAATGGCTAATGCCTAAATGACTAAAACACGACCGTTTTTCGGGTTGTAAAAAAATTATTTATTTAAAAAAAAAAATTATATATTTTTTTATTTTTATATATCTATATCTATCTATCTATCCTTGTTTTTATTATTATTATTATTATTAAAGGGCCCAGAGGTCCCCAGGGCTCCCGGATGGCAACACCTCCTTTTTATAAACATTTTTTATATATATATATATTTTTTTTATTAAAGGGCTCAGAGGTCCCCAGGGCCCCATGTGGCAACCCCCCCCCTTTTTTTATTTTATTTTTATAAATGTTTATTTTTTTATTTTTGTTTATATTTTTTTATTTTATTTTTTTTATTAAAAGGCCAAGAGGTCCCCAGGGCCCTGGATGGCAACCCCCCCTTTTTTTATGTATTTTTTTATAAATGTTTATTTTTTTATCAATCATTTTTTTTATTTATTTTTTATTAAAGGGCCCAGAGGTTTCTTTTTTCTTTTTATTAAAGGGCCCAGAGGTCCAGTATGGCTACCCCCCTTTTTTTATAATTCCTGATGGTGGCCCTGATCGCGCCCGCCGGGCACTCGCATCGGCTCCGGGGGCCGAACAGCAGGCACGCGTGAGTGCCTCAAGCAGCGCGCGTGCGCCCCTAGTGGCCACAGGGCGAAGCAACATAAGATTGTTTTCGCCAAGCCATTACTGCGGCGGCTGGCCGGCAAGTGGTGAAAAAGTTAATTTATTTCATTAATTCAATTCAGTGTGGAACTCGTATATTTTATATAGATTCGTTACACACAGAGTGATATATTTCAAGCATTTCTTTATTTTAATTTTAATGATTATGGCTTACAGCGAATGACACCCCAAAATTCTGTATCTCAGAACATTTGAATATTACATAAAACCAATAAAAAATTTAAAAGAAGGATTTTTAATAGAGAAATGTTGGCGTAGTGAAAAGTCTGTCCATGTACAGTATAGTATACACTCAGTACTTGGTCGGGATCCTTTTGCATGAATTACGGCATCAATGTGGCGTGGCATGGAGGGGATCAGCCTGCGGCACTGCTGAGGTGTTATGGAAGTCCAGGTTGCTTCGATAGCGGCCTTCAGCTCTTCTCCATTGTTGGGTCTGGTGTCTCTCATCTTCCTCTTGATAATACCCCACAGATTCTCTATGGGGTTTAGGTCGGGCAAGTTTGCTGGCCAATCAAGCACAGTGATCCCATGATCATAGGGTTGCCACTTTTTCTTCAAGCCAAACCCGAACACATTAGCGATGCACAAGAAAAATATATATATTTTTAGTACACACTATAGCAGTGGTCCCCAAACTGTGGCCCTGGGGCCAGATGCCGCCCTTTACTTGCCTTTAACTGGCCCGTTAGTCATTATTCCTTGCACTGACATCAACGATTTGGGCATCATTTCTTCTAAAGACAACAAAAATTGGGCACATTTCCTCCCATGGACACCAACTATTTCTCCTGTAATACCAAAGACTGGGCATTGTTTACTCCCACTGGGCACAGTCTGGCCCCCCTAAAGTCTGAAGGACAGTGAACCGGACCTTCCTTTAGAATGTTTGGAGACCCCTACACAGGGGCAGACTGACAACTCATGGGGCCCCCGGGCAATAGGAGATTATGGGGCCCCGGGCAATAGGAGATTATGGGGCCCCCCGGGCAATAGGAGATTATGGGGCCCCCAGGCAATAGGAGATTATGGGGCCCCCAGTTAATAGATTATGGGGCCACACAGTATATACACACACACAGGGCCGGCCTTAGGTGTTCAGGTGCCCTGTGCGAGCTAATCCTGTGACGCCCACAGGCTAGGGTTGCCACCTTTTCTTCAAGCCAAACCCGAACACTTTAGCGGCGCATTGGCAAATTTTTTTGTCGGCCTAGGCCAGAATACAGCACTGCCTATACAGCTCACATTCTGCGAGCTGTGATGGCCGCACGGCGCCCCTGTTACGCATGGCGCCCTGTGCGGCCGCACAGCTCGTACACACCAAAGGCCGGCCCTGCGCACACACATACAGTATACATACACAGTATACACACACACTAAAAAGGTACTGGAAAGGCAGGGCAGCTATAATCTTGGGCAGTGCCCGAGTGCCCAAATGGTCAGTCCGCCCCTGCCCCTACACTATAGGATTGTAACAGACCTAGGACACCTTTGGGCACTCCAAAGAGAATAGTAATGTGGCACACATAGTCCCCCACCCTCCTATGGGGCCCTATTATGAACCACATTCCTGTCTGAATATTGTGTCCGGGTTTCAGGTGGACTGAAACCCGAACACATGATTCAAAGCCCGAACTGTCCGGGTGAATCCCGTACAGGTGGCAACCCTCCATGATCATGTGACCTGGTATTGGTAGTTTTGGCAGCGTGGGAGGTGCCAAGTCCTGCTGGAAAATGAAATCGGCATCTCCATAAAGCTGGTCAACGGAGGGAAGGATGAAGTACTCTAGAATTTCCCGGCAGACGGCTGCGCTGACTTTGGACTTGGTAAAACACAGAAGACCAACACCAGCAGATGACACGGCTCCCCTAAATCATCACCGACTGTGGAAACCTCACACTGGACCTCATGAAGGTCTCTTGAGCCCCTATGGCCAGGGTCCGGACAAGGTAGGTGATCGGTCACCCAGGATTGGTGGAAATTTGGGGGATGGGCTGGGCCTGAGCTCAGATAAGTATTGCCCCAGTGAATTCTGGGCATTTAGCTTGGATTCTGTGCCTCTCCCCTCCTCCTCCAGACTCCGGGACCTTGAGGTCCAGTGTGAGGTTTCCACAATCAGTGATGATTTGGGGGGCCGTGTCATCTGCTGGTGTTGGTCCTCTGTATTGTCTTTCCTAGATTTCTCTTTGCCCTCCATTCACAGTCATTGTGTTTTATTTCTTTACACAGCTTATAAAAAAAATTCTGATAAACCGGTCAGACGGCACTGGAGTTTAGGTCACAACGCCTGACCTCCTCATATACCAGCAACAGCAGTAATGAGGCCCGGCGTCAGCAGTTCAAACAAAGCAAATCTTTATTTTGTAAGGTACATTTCATGAGTTCTCACATCGCAACGCCATTTGCGCCGTCGTAAGTCCTAATCTGGACCGGCGTATCTATGCGACTGATTCTTAGAATCAGTTACGCATAGATATCCCTTAGATCCGACAGGCGTAAGGCTCTTACGCTGTCAGATCTTAAATGCAATTTTTTTTCCCGCCGCTAGGTGTCGCCTCGTCGTTTTCCCCGTCGTCTATGCAAATTAGCTATTTACGGCGATTCCCGAACGTACGCGCGGACGACGCAATGAATTTACGACGTTTACGTAAGCGTAAACTTGCCCCTGCTATATGAGGGGCAAGTTTACGAAGGTCCGTCGTAAGCCATGTTAAGTATGGCGTCGGGTCAGCGTCGTCTTTTTACGTCGTTTTCGTAAGTCGTTCGCGAATACGACTTTACGTCAATGACGCTCACGTTGGCGTCATTGACGTTTTCCGTCGTGAATTGGAGCATGCGCACTGGGCTATTTTTATGCCCGGCGCATGCGCAGTTCGATCGTCGCGGGGGCGCGCTTAATTTAAATACAAGCCGCCCCCTTTGAATTAAGCGGCCTTACGCCGGGCCATTTACACTACGCCGCCGCAAATTACGGAGCAAGTGCTTGGAGAATACGGCACTTGCTCCAGTAATTTGCGGCGGCGTAGTGTAAATGGCTTACGCTACGCCGCCGCGGATTCTACCAGAATCGGGCCCATAGTAATCAAGGTTTATTGTGGCCCTTTAATTACATCTATAAGACTGCAGGGCCGTCAGATCACACTGCATCACACCCCCTATCCTAGATGAAGGTCCGGTACAGTCAGAGGCGTCTCTTTAATTAGTCAAATTAGGCGGTCGCCTAAGGCCTCGAACTCGCAGGGGCCTCGGGGCCACCTAACTTACTCAATGCATTAACCCAGATTTGAGGAACAGGGGACCTTAACGCTGCTGTGATCAGGCAGAGTTAAGAGCCCTGACTCAGGAGCGGCGCCGCCAGTTTCCCTAACAACCAGTGATTATCGGTGACTCCACCCCTTGTGACGTCAATGACTCAGCATGCCCTCAGTCAATGATGTCACAAGGGGGCGGGTTCACCAGGTGACATCACCGGGTGGCCCCCGCCCCTTAGTTATTAAAAAGCAGGATCTGGGAGCCACTTTGTTAAAGGGGGCTTCCAGATTCTGATAAGCCCCCTTCCCGCAGACCCCCACAACCACCGTCCAGGGTTGTGGGGAAGAGGCTCTTGTCCTTGAATTATTTTTCCCATCATGGGCGTGAGTGGGGCCCCATGTCAGGTTTTGCCTCACAAAGCCTAGAGCCGCCTCTGGGTACAGTATAGGATGGTAACCCCATGTAAAAAAAAAAAAAAAAAATGTAGGGGTTCCCCCATAATTCATACCAGGCTCTTTAGATCATTAGGGGGACCCAATACAGAAGTCCCCCCCCCATATTCTTTATCAAACCCTTCTGGTCTTCTATGGACTTTAAAGCAGAGTTCCACCCGAAAATGGAACTTCCACTTTTTAGAACCCCCCTCCAGTGTCACCTTTGACACCTTTCAGGGGGGAGCAGATACCTGTGTAATACAGGTATTTTGATCCCACTTCCGGGCATAGATACCCAAGCCACCCGCGGGTATCTACGCCCCTTCCCCTGTCGTCGTCCCCCTGATGACTTCTGGGAAACACACAGGTCCCAGAAGAGGGCAGGGATCAGTGGCGTCACACATGCGCAGTAGGGAACCAGGAAGTGCAAGGCTTCACTTCCTGATTCCCTTACCGAAGATGGTGGCGGCGGCATTCGACAGCCGAGGGAGCAATCGGCTTCGGGTGCCGACATCGCGGGCGCCCTGGACAGGTAAGTGTGCTTATTTTAAAAGCCAGCAGCTGCAGTATTTGTAATAAAAATAAATTTGGCCGACCTCCGCTTTAACAACTTGCTGACCAGACCTTTTCTGACACTTTTTGTTTACAAGTTTAATTTTTTTTGCAGAGACCATAGAGAATAACGTGCAAATCGTAGAAATGTTTTATGTCACACGGTATTTGCGCAGCGGTTTTTCAAACACAATTTTTGGGGGGAAAAATACACTTTAACCACTTCCATACCGGGCACTTACGCACGTTCCTGCCCAAGCCAATTTTCAGCTTTCAACACTGTCGCAATTTGAATGACAATTGCGCGGTCATGCCACACTGTACCCAAACTATTTTTTTATCATTTTGTTCCCACAAATAGAGCTTTCTTTTGGTGGTATTTGATCACCTCTGCGAGCACGGGAGGGGAGAAGCTTCTCTCCATTAGGGTTGTCCCGATACCGATACTAGTATCGGTATCGGGACCGATTCCGAGTATTTGCGGGAGTACTCGTACTCCCGCAAATACCCCCGATACCAAAATAGAATACTTTCCTGGATGGGGGGGGGAGACATGGCTGAATATGGGGGGGAGACATGGCTGCATGGGGGGAGACATGGCTGCATGGGGGGGAGACATGGCTGGATATGGGGGGGAGACATGGCTGCATGGGGGGGGAGACATGGCTGGATGGGGGGAGACATGGCTGGATGGGGGGGAGACATGGCTGCATGGGGGAGACATGGCTGCATGGGGGGAGACATGGCTGGATGGGGGGGAGACATGGCTGGAATGGGGGGGAGACATGGCTGGATGGGGGGGAGACATGGCTGCATGGGGGGAGACATGGCTGGATATGGGGGGACATGGCTGGATATGGGGGGAGACATGGCTGGATATGGGGGGACATAGCTGGATATGGGGGGACATAGCTGGATATGGGGGGGACATGGCTGCATATGGGGGGACATGGCTGGATAATGGGGGGACATGGCTGCATATGGGGGGGACATGGCTGCATATGGGGGGGGCATGGCTGGATATGGGGGGACATGGCTGCATATGGGGGGGACATGGCTGCATATGGGGGGGACATGGCTGCATATGGGGGGGACATGGCTACATATGGGGGGGACATGGCTGCATCTGGGGGGGGGACATGGCTGCATCTGGGGGGGGGACATGGCTGCATATGTGGGGGGACATGGCTGCATATGGGGGGGGACATGGCTGCATTTGGGGACACATTTAAAAAAAGTATCGGTATTCGGTATCGGCGAGTACTTGGAAAAAAGTATCGGTACTTGTACTCAGTCCTAAAAAAGTGGTATCGGGACAACCCTACTCTCCATTCATTTTAGCTGAGGCTGCTGAGAAAGGGACTGGGGAATCTGTGTCCTTAGTCCCTTTCTTTGTCTCAAAGGGGAGATGTCAGAGGTCTGTTAAGACCCCTGATATCTCTCCAAAGACCCCCAACAGGGCTGATAAAAAAAAAAAAAATTGCAATTAATAATAAAAAAAAAATGTAAATAATACACCCCCCCCTTAAAAAAAGTAAAAAATAAATAAAATACTGCCACTGTCACATGACATTAAAAAAAAAGTATCGGTATTCGGTATCGGCCATTACTTGAAAAAAAAGTATCGGTACTTGTACTCAGTCTCAAAAAAGTGGTATCGGGACAACCACACTGTGTACACAAGTCCTTCGGACAAAACTCCAAAGTACAAACACGCATGCTCAGAAGCAATGCTCACCATAACACAACATTAGCAGAAGTTGCCCAAAGGTTGGCGCTAAAGAGCTGAAAAAAACACGTAGTTTCATGTTTGTTGGCCGACAATTCTTTGCCGTTTGTAGGCAATACAAGTTCCTGGCCAACGCCCTTCGCGACAAAAGTCCTACGCTTTGTCCGCGGAAAAATCACATCGTGTGTGTGTGAGGCTTTAGCCAGTTCCTGCTGAACCGGCCAAGATTGGAGCCGCCTATGGCCGGCTTCGGTGTCATCTCCTATCTGTGGCCGGCCTGGTTCTACAACTTTAGAACTTTTCCATGTTCTATCATGACTCAGCAAAAACTCCCTTCTACCGAGAATAAAGGTGAACAGAGCTGCAGATAATTACCGATCAGGTTAGTCCAGTGGCGTCACTAGGGTTGGTGTCACCCGCTGCAGTAAAAAATGGTGTCACCCCCCCCTCTGTCTAGGCTGCCCAGCACCAAGCAGGCAGCGCACGGGCACGGGGCGCACCCCAAACCAGCCCCTGTAAATGATAGTATAGGGCAGTATAGTGGCAGGTTAGGGTAGTATAGAGTGGTATAGTGGCAGGCTGGTGTAGTGGGGTGGTATAGGACAGGTTAAGGTGGTATAGGGCATGTTGGGGTGATATAGGGTAGTTTGGGGTGGTATAGGGCAAGTTAGGGTTGCATAGGGCAGGTTGGGGTGGTATAGGGCAAGTTAGGGTGGTACAGGGCAGGTTGGGGTGGTATAGTGCAAGTTAGGGTTGCATAGGGCAATTTGGGATGGCATGGGAAAGGTTGGGGTGGTACAGGGCAAGTTAGGGTGGCATTGGGCAGGTTGGGGTAGTATAGGGCAAGTTAAGGTGGCATAGGGCAGATTGGGGTGGTACAGGGCAAGTTAGGGTGGCACAGGGCAAGTTGGGGTGGCATGGGAAAGTTTGGGGTGGTACAGGGCAGGCTGTGGTGGCACAGGGCAGGCCGGGGTGGTACAGGGCTGTTTGGGGTGGTACAGGGCAGGCTGGGGTGGTACAGGGCAGGCTGGGTGATACAGGGCAGGCTGGGGTGGTACAGGGCAGGCTGGGATTGCACAGGGCAGGCTGGGCATGTCAGCTAAAAAAAAAAAAAACAGGATGGTGTCACCCCTCTAGCGGGTGTCACCTGGTGCGGACCACACCCCCCGCACCCCCCTAGCAACGCCTCTGGGTTAGTCCGCTCCGGACCTGTTCACTATCCCTGGAAGGGAGTGACTGCACACAGCCTGTGAGTTGGACATTGGCAGCTTCCACCGAAGGCTTCTCACACACGTATTTAGCATGATAGGAAACCTCATTTAGCTTCCAGCTATTGACCTTTTCAAAAGTCCCTCTGTGAGTTCAGACAAAGCCACATTCTGTCCTCGGATCGGCTATTTTTAGCTGCCGAGAATTCAGCCGCACTATTGACTCTAAATCTGTGTGTCTGTCCTCCCGTGTTTGTATGAGTTTCCTCCGAGAGACCCGACTCCTCCCAATATCAGGACCACAGCGGAGACTAGGGATGAGCCGAACACCCCCCCCCCCCCTCCGTTCGGTTCGCACCAAAACCTTCGAACGGACCGAACGTTCGCACGAACATTTAGAACCCCATTGACGTCTATGGGACTCGAACGTTCGAATTCAAAAACGCTCATTTTAAAGCCCAATATGCAAGTTATTGTCGGAAAACGGGTTTGGGGAGCCGGGTCTTGCCCCAGGGAACATGTATCAATGGAAAAAAAAGTTTTAAAAACGGTCGTTTTTCTGGAGCAGCGATTTTAATGATGCTTAAAGTGAAAAAAAAAAAATGAAAAATTCCTTTAAATATTGTACCTGCTGGGTGTAGTATGCCTGTGAGGTGGCACGTGTTTAGAAAGAACTGTCCCTGCACAAAATGAGATTACTATAAGAAAAAAGTCATTTAAGACTGCTTGCGGCTTTAATGTAATGTCTGGTCCCTGCAATATGGATGAAAATCATTGAGAGAAATAGCACAGACACAGACAGTACACACACCACGTAGCTTTAGGTGCAAACTACAAAGCATGCGTGCAGTACACACCAAGTAGGTTTATGTGCAAACTACAGAGCACACGGCCAGTACACACCAAGTAGGTTTATGTGCAAACTACAGAGGACACACGCAATACACCACGTGAGAATACTGCAGCTAGCACAATCAACTGCCTGACAGTAAATTAGGAAGAACTGATCTAGCTAAACTATACAGGGTATAATGCCAGCAGTGTGCTGCCAGTTTGCCCCATTAAATGCCGCCAGTGTGCTGCCAGATTGTCCCATCAAATGCTGCCAGTGTGATGTAAGTTTGTCCCATCAAATGCTGCCAGTGTGCTGCCAGTTTGCCCCATCAAATGCTGCCAGTTTGCCCCATCAAATGCTGCCAGTGTGCTGCCAGTTTGTCCCATCAAATGCCGCCAGTGTGCTGTAAGTTTGTCCCATCAAATGCCACCAGTGTGCCCCATCAAATCGCGCCAGTGTGCTGCCAGTTTACCCTATTAAATGCCGCCAGTGTGCTACCAGTTTGTCCCATCAAATGCTGCCAGTGTGCTGCCAGTTAGCCCCATCAAATGCCGCCAGTGTGCTGCCAGTTTGTCCCATCAAATGCTGCCAGTTTGCCCCATCAAATGCCGCCAGTGTGCTGTAAGTTTGTCCCATCAAATGCCACCAGTGTGCTGCCAATTTACGCCATTAAATCCTGCCAGTGTGCTGCCAGTTTGTCCCATCAAATGCCGCCAGGGTGCTGCCAGTTTGCCCCATCAAATGCCGCCAGTTTGCCCCATTAAATGCCGCCAGTTTGTCCCATCAAATGCCGCCAGGGTGCTGCCAGTTTGCCCCATCAAATGCCGCCAGTTTACCCCATCAAATGCCGCCAGTGTGCTGCCAGTTTGTCCCATCAAATGCCGCCAGTGTGCTGCCAGTTTGCCCCATTAAATGCCACCAGTTTGCCCCATCAAATGCCGCCAGTGTGCTGCCAGTTTGTCCCATCCAATGCCGCCAGTGTGCTGTAAGTTTGTCCCATCAAATGCCGCCAGTGTGCTGCCAGTTTGTCCCATCAAATGCCGCCAGTGTGCCCCATTAAATGCCACCAGTTTGCCCTATCAAATGCCGCCAGTGTGCTGCCAGTTTGTCCCATCAAATTCTGCCAGTTTGCCATATCAAATGCTGGCAGTGTGCCCCATCAAATGCCGCCAGTGTGCTCCCCCCATTGCCTGGCACGTACCTGTCTCGGGTCACGGCTCTGTCCTCGATGACCTCCCGTCCTCTTTCATCTTCTGCTATGACACAGCGACGCTGTGATTGGATGCCTGATAGGCGCCCAATCATAGAGCCTGTGGCATCAGCCAATCAGGTGACAGGTAACCAGACCCGGTGCACCTGATTGGCTGAGAGGCGGCTCAGTGTTAGGGAAGCGATGTATTCGCTTTCTAAACACAACGCTGCTGTTTACACAAACGCATAGCAGTGCGCCCACTGCTAACCATTTTGGAAGACTATTAGAGCCCACAGGCTCTAATCAAGCACTTCCAAAACAAGGGGCTGGGCACATGAATAGTGGGCGGCAGCGGCGACAATAGAGCCATGCAATGCATGACTCTATCTATTAGTAATAGAGTGGTGCAGGGGAGAGGGAGCGGCGCTCCTGCGCCCTCTATGGACGCACCGCCACTGCTGGGAGGGGTCTACTGTTGAGGGAGAGGTCTATTTTTATATAGTGCCGACAGTTTGTGCAGCGCTTTACTAAATAAAGGGAAACAGCCCTGCACCTAGGAGCTTACAATTTAACCCTTTCGCCGCCCGGTGCGACCTGACAGCGCAAGGGGTTTTACACGCATTCCCAGGACTGCGTGTAAATCTGACATACAGACACCCGCCTGTCAGCTGCAAGCATTCATGTGGCTGCGCTTCCACACACCCTGGTAATAGAAACCCATCACATAGGAGACTTGTTGTCCCCTACAGCGCCTTGAAAAAGTATTCATACCCCTTGAAATTTTCCACATTTTGTCATGTTACACCCAAAAATGTAAATGTATTTTATGTGACAGAGATAGACCAACACAAAGTGGCACATTCGTGAACTGTATATAGAGGAATGCGGGGGGTCAGTGGGGTATATAGAGGAATGTGAGGGTGTCAGTGGGGTATATAGAGGAATGTGGGGGGTCAGTGGGGTATATAGAGGAATGTGGGGGGTCAGTGGGGTATATAGAGGAATGTGGGGGGGGGGCAGTGGGGTATATAGAGGAATGCGGGGGGTCAGTGGGGTATATAGAGGAATGTGGGGGGTCAGTGGGGTATATAGAGGAATGTGGGGGGTCATTGGAGTATATAGAGGAATGTGGGGGGTCAGTGGGGTATATAGAGGAATGTGAGGGTGTCAGTGGGGTATATAGAGGAATGTGGGGGGTCAGTGGGGTATATAGAGGAATGTGGGGGGTCATTGGAGTATATAGAGGAATGTGGGGGGTCAGTGGGGTATATAGAGGAATGGTGGGTCAGTGGGGTATATAGAGGAATGTGGGGGGTCAGTGGGGTATATAGAGGAATGGTGGGTCAGTGGGGTATATAGAGGAATGTGGGGGGGTCATTGGAGTATATCGAGGAATGTGTGTGGTCAGTGGGGTATATAGAAGAATGTGGGGGTCAGTGGGGTATATAGAGGGATGTGGGGGGTCAGTGGGGTATATAGAGAAATGTGGGGGTCAGTGGGGTATATAGAGGAATGTGGGGGGTCAGTGGGGGTATATAGAGAAATGTGGGGGTCAGTGGGGTATATAAAAGAATGCGGGGGTCTGTGGGGTATAGAGAAATGTGGGGGGTCAGTGGGGTATATAGAGGAATGTGGGGGGTCAGTGGGGTATATAGAGGAATGTGGGGGTGTCAGTGGGGTATATAGAGGAATGTGGGGGGTCATTGGAGTATATAGAGGAATGTGGGGTGTCAGTGGGGTATATAAAAGAATGTGGGGGTCAGTGGGGTATATAGAGAAATGTGGGGGTCAGTGGGGTATATAGAGGAATGTGGGGTGTCAGTGGGGTATATAAAAGAATGCGGGGGTCTGTGGGGTATAGAGAAATGTGGGGGGTCAGTGGGGTATATAGAGGAACGTGGGCTGTCATTGGAGTATATAGAGGAATGTGGGGGGTCAGTGGGGTATATAGAGGAATGTGGGGGGTCAGTGGGGTATATAGAGGAATGTGGGGGGTCAGTGGGGTATATAGAGGAATGCGGGGGTCACAGGGGTATATAGAGGAATGTGGGGGGTCAGTGGGGTATATAGAGGAATGCGGGGGTCAGTGGGGTATATAGTGGAATGTGGGGGTCAGTGAGCTATACAGCGGAATGTGGGGTGTCATTGGAGTATATAGAGGAATGTGGGGGGGTCAGGGAGGTATACAGAGGAATGTGAGGGGGTGAGTGGGGTATACAGAGGGATGTGGGGGGGTCATTGGGGTATATAGAGGGATGTGGGGGGT